>NC_088223.1:66464167-66716667 GCF_036934945.1 Oncorhynchus masou masou
AACAGAAACAGAGTTCTTTTAATGAAAAAACAGGAATGGCATAGATCCTCTTCCGACGTTGTCAATGGCACAATAGAATACCCGCAGAGAGGGTGACAAATGAAACATAAAGTCCCTCTGATGAATAGCTGGGTAGCGGCGACAGGCTGCAGGTCGCTCTGGGTCGGTGCGGGTCACAGAGGAACGGTGGTAGCTGATCACACGTAGCATATGATGAACTGGACACGGTGCAAACAAAAGATAGTTAGTAGAGTGCAGGATGCACCTGCCAGGCAGACTCCGACAGGATAGGACTAGGTGGAAGCAAACGAGACGATAGCTTGCTTCTGGCATGAGAAACACAAACGAGAATCTGACACCGAAAGTAGCAGGAACAGAGAGAGAAATAGAGACCTAATCAGAGGGAAAAAAGGGAACAGGTGGGGAAAGGGTGAATGAGCTAGTTAGGGGAGATGAGGAACAGCTGGAGAAGGAGAGAAAGAGAAGGTAACCTAATAAGACCAGCAGAGAGAGACAGAGTGAAGAGAAAGGACAGGAACAGACATAATAAGACATGACAGTACCCCCCCACTCACCGAGCGCCTCCTGGCGCACTCGAGGAGGAAACCTGGCGGCAACGGAGGAAATCATCGATCAGCGAACGGTCCAGCACGTCCCGAGAGGGAACCCAACTCCTCTCCTCAGGACCGTACCCCTCCCAATCCACTAGGTACTGATGACCACGGCCCCGAGGACGCATGTCCAAAATCTTACGAACCCTGTAGATAGGTGCGCCCTCGACAAGGATGGGGGAGGGACGAGCGGGGGCGCGAAGAACGGGCTTAACACAGGAGACATGGAAGACCGGGTGAACGCGACGAAGATAGCGCGGGAGAAGAAGTCGCACTGCGACAGGATTAATGACTTGAGAAATACGGAACGGACCAATGAACCGCGGGGTCAACTTGCGAGAAGCTGTCTTAAGGGGAAGGTTCTGAGTGGAGAGCCATACTCTCTGACCGCAACAATATCTAGGACTCTTGGTCCTACGCTTATTAGCGGCCCTCACAGTCTGCGCCCTATTACGGCAAAGTGCCGACCTGACCCCCTTCCAGGTGCGCTCGCAACGCTGGACAAAAGCCTGAGCGGAGGGGACGCAGGACTCGGCGAGCTGAGATGAGAACAGCGGAGGCTGGTACCCGAGGCTACTCTGAAAAGGAGATAGACCGGTAGCAGACGAAGGAAGCGAGTTGTGGGCGACTCTGCCCAGGGGAGCTGTTCTGACCAAGACGCAGGGTTACAAAAAGAAAGACTGCGTAAGATGCGACCAACAGTCTGATTGGCCCGTTCGGCTTGACCGGGACTGGGGATGAGAGCTGACGGACGAGAGACTGACGGAAGCCCCAATCAAACGGCAAAACTCCCTCCAAAATTGAGACGTGAACTGCGGGCCTCTGTCGAAACGACGTCTGACGGAAGGCCATGAATTCGGAAAACATTCTCGATAATGATCTGAGCCGTCTCCTTAGCAGAAGGGAGCTTAGCGAGAGGAATGAAATGAGCCGCCTTAGAGAATCTATCGACAACCGTAAGAATAACTGTCTTCCCCGCTGATGAAGGCAGTCCGGTGATAAAATCTAAAGCGATGTGAGACCACGGTCGAGAGGGAATGGGAAGCGGTCTGAGACGGCCGGCAGGAGGAGAGTTCCCAGATTTAGTCTGCGCGCAGACCGAACAAGCAGCGACAAATCGATGCGTGTCACGTTCCCGAGTGGGCCACCAGAAACGCTGGCGAATGGAAGCGAGCGTACCCGAACGCCGGGGTGGCCGGCTAACTTGGCAGAGTGGGCCCACTGAAGAACGGCCGGACGAGTAGGAACGGGAACGAACAGAAGGTTCCTAGGACAAGCTCGCGGCGACGGAGTGTGAGCGAGTGCTTGCTTTACCTGCCTCTCAATTCCCCAGACAGTCAACCCGACAACACGCCCCTCAGGGAGAATCCCTCGGGGTCGGTGGAGACCTCAGAAGAACTGAAGAGACGAGATAAAGCATCAGGCTTGGTGTTTTTGAGCCCGGACGATAAGAAATAACAAACTCGAAACGAGCGAAAAACAGAGCCCAACGAGCCTGACGCGCATTAAGTCGTTTGGCTGAACGGATGTACTCAAGGTTCCTATGGTCAGTCCAAACGACAAAAGGAACGGTCGCCCCCTCCAACCACTGTCGCCATTCGCCTAGGGCTAAGCGGATGGCGAGCAGTTCGCGATTACCAACATCATAATTACGTTCTGACGGCGATAAGCGATGAGAGAAAAACGCGCAAGGATGGACCTTGCCGTCAGAGAGGGAGCGCTGAGAAAGAATGGCTCCCACGCCCACCTCTGACGCGTCAACCTCAACAACAAACTGTCTAGAGATGTCAGGTGTAACAAGAATAGGTGCGGATGTAAAACGATTCTTGAGAAGATCAAAAGCTCCCTGGGCGGAAACGGACCACTTAAAGCACGTCTTAACAGAAGTAAGGGCTGTGAGGGGAGCTGCCACCTGACCGAAATTACGGATGAAACGACGATAGAAATTCGCGAAGCCAAGAAAGCGCTGCAGCTCGACGCGTGACTTAGGAACGGGCCAATCAATGACAGCCTGGAACTTAGCGGGATCCATCTTAATGCCCTCAGCGGAAATAACGGAACCGAGAAAAGGGACAGAGGAGGCATGAAAAGTGCACTTCTCAGCCTTCACATAAAGACAGTTCTCCAAAAGGCGCTGGAGGACGCGTCGCACGTGCTGAACATGAATCGGGAGAGACGGTGAAAAAAATCAGGATATCGTCCATGTAAACGAAAACAAAAATGTTCAGCATGTCTCTCAGGACGTCGTTAACTAGTGCCTGAAAGACAGCTGGAGCGTTAACGAGGCTGAAAGGAAGAACCCGGTATTCAAAGTGCCCTAACGGAGTGTTAAACGCCGTCTTCCACTCGTCCCCCTCCCTGATGCGCACGAGATGGTAGGCGTTACGAAGGTCCAATTTGGTGAAAAACCTGGCTCCCTGCAGGATCTCGAAGGCTGAAGACATAAGAGGAAGCGGATAACGATTCTTAACTGTTATGTCATTCAGCCCTCGATAATCCACGCATGGGCGCAGGGACCCGTCCTTCTTCTGAACAAAAAACCCCGCTCCGGCGGGAGAGGAGGAGGAGACTATGGTACCGGCGTCGAGCGATACAGACAAATAATCCTCGAGAGCCTTACGTTCGGGAGCCGACAGAGAGTATAATCTACCCCGGGGGGGAGTAGTTCCCGGAAGGAGATCAATACTACAGTCATACGACCGGTGTGGAGGGAGAGAAGTGGCCTTGGAACGACTGAACACCGTGCGCAGATCGTGATACTCCTCCGGCACCCCTGTCAAATCACCAGGCTCCTCCTGTGAAGAAGAGACAGAGGAAACAGGAGGGATAGCAGACATTAAACAGGTCACATGACAAGAAACATTCCAGGATAGGATAGTATTACTAGACCAATTAATAGAAGGGTTATGGCGCACTAGCCAGGGATGACCCAAAACAACAGGTGTAAAAGGTGAACGAAAAATTAAAAAAGAAATGGTTTTGCTATGATTACCAGAGACAGTGAGGGTTAAAGGCAGCGTCTCACGCAGAATCTTGGGGAGAGAACTACCATCTAAAGCGAACAAGGCCGTGGGATCCCTTAACTGTCTGAAAGGAATGTCATGTTCCCGAGCCCAGGTCTCGTCCATAAAACAGCCCTCCGCCCCAGAGTCTATCAAGGCACTGCAGGAAGCAGATGAACCGGTCCAGCGGAGATGGACCGGAAAGGTAGTGCAGGATCTTGAAGGAGAGACCTGAGTAGTTGCGCTCACCAGTAGCCCTCCTCTTACTGATGAGCTCTGGCTTTTACTGGGCATGAGGTGACAAAATGACCAGCGGAGCCGCAGTAGAGACAGAGGCGGTTGGTGATTCTCCGTTCCTTCTCCTTGGCCGAGATGCGGATACCCCCAGCTGCATAGGCTCAGCATCCGAGCCGGCGGAGGAGGGTGGCAGTGATGCGGCAGGTGGCAGTAATGCGGAGAGGGGGCAACGGAGAACGCGAACTCCTTTCCACGAGCTCGGCGACGAAGATCAAACCGTCGCTCTATGCGAATAGCGAGAGCTATTAAGGAGTCCAGACTGGAAGGAACCTCCCGGGAGAGAATCTCATCCTTAACCTCGGCGAGGAGACCCTCCAGAAAACGAGCGAGCAAAGCCGGCTCGTTCCAGTCACTAGAGGCAGCGAGAGTGCGAAACTCAATAGAATAATCCGTTATGGATCGATTCCCTGACATAGGGAAGACAGGGCCCTGGAAGCCTCCTCCCCAAAAACAGAACGGTCAAAAACCCGTATCATCTCCTCCTTAAAGTCCTGATACTGGTTAATACACTCAGCCCTCGCCTCCCAGATTGCCGTGCCCCACTCACGCGCCCGTCCGGTAAGGAGAGAAATGACGTAGGCGATGCGGGCTGTGCTCCTGGAGTAAGTGTTGGGCTGGAGAGAGAACACCACATCACACTGAGTGAGGAATGAGCGGCACTCAGTGGGCTCCCAGAGTAACACGGCGGGTTATTGATCCTGGGCTCCGGAGACTCGGAAACCCTGGAAGTGGGCGGTGGATCGAGGTGGAGTTGGTGAACCTGTCTTGTGAGGTCGGAGACTTGGACGGCCAGGGTCTCAACGGCATGTCGAGCAGCAGACAATTCCTCCTCGTGTCTGCCTAGCATCGCTCCCTGGATCTCGACGGCGGAGTGAAAAGGGTCCGGAGCCGCTGGGTCCATTCTTGGTCAGATTCTTCTGTTATGTACTTGAGTGAAGACCCAAAAGCGGTTTTAACAGAAACAGAGTTCCTTTAATGAAAAAACAGGAATGGCATAGATCCTCTTCCGACGTTGTCAATGGCACAATAGAATACCCGCAGAGAGGTGACAAATGAAACATAAAGTCCCTCTGATGAATAGCTGGGTAGCGGCGACAGGCTGCAGGTCGCTCTGGGTCGGTGCGGGTCACAGAGGAACGGTGGTAGCTGATCACACGTAGCATATGATGAACTGGACACGGTGCAAACAAAAGATAGTTAGTAGAGTGCAGGATGCACCTGCCAGGCAGACTCCGACAGGATAGGGACTAGGTGGAAGCAAACGAGACGATAGCTTGCTTCTGGCATGAGAAACACAAACGAGAATCTGACACCGAAAGTAGCAGGAACAGAGAGAGAAATAGAGACCTAATCAGAGGGAAAAAGGGGAACAGGTGGGGAAAGGGTGAATGAGCTAGTTAGGGGGAGATGAGGAACAGCTGGAGAAGGAGAGAAAGAGAAGGTAACCTAATAAGACCAGCAGAGAGAGACAGAGTGAAGATAAAGGACAGGATCAGACATAATAAGACATGACAATTTAGGCATTATCAATAATTTATTGAATCTGCTTATTGACAATGACAGAATTGGAGTTGATTCCAAGGCAATACATAAAATACTGTAAATACACAACTTGAAGCTGTAACGGCGTTCGTCTGTTGAAGGAGAAGCGGACCAAAATGCAGCGTGGTGGTTACTCATGTTCTTTAATGAAATTGAACGAGACATGAAATAACTTGACATACAAAACAAACGGACCGTGAAAACAGAGACAGGAACAATCACCCACGAAACACTCAAAGAATATGGCTACCTAAATATGGTTCCCAATCAGAGACAACGATAATCACCTGACTCTGATTGAGAACCGCCTCAGGCAGCCATAGACTATGCTAGACACCCCACAAAACCCCAGGACAAAAACACACCACAATAACTCATGTCACACCCTGGCCTGACCAAATAAATGAAGATAAACATAATATATTTCGACCAGGGCGTGACAGAAGCAACATATTTTGCCATGGAGCACATTCTAATAAGGGGCCAAGCCTCGATATATCCACAACTATTTGTTTCATCAAAACCCAGCCCTTTCGCACCAATGCCAGCAAGTGCACTGATAATTGTGTTAGTGAAAATAGTTCAAATATTTCTGACACATGCCTGAACCTATAGCGCTATCGCCTGCGCTTAGATTTACCATTGTGTTAGGTTGTTAAAATAGAGCCCTTAGATTTACCATTGTGTTAGGTTTGTTAAAATAGAGCCCTTAGATTTACCATTGTGTCAGGTTTGTTAAAATAGAGCTCCCTCCCTCCCTCCCAACAGCTTAGATTTACCATTGTGTTAGGTTGTTAAAATAGAGCCCTCTCTGTCTCCCTCTCCCTCTACCCCCCCTCCCAACAGGATGCGGCATCATTACGGTGGAGTGTGTTCTCTACCTGTGGCAATCCGTTTCATGGCAGTGAGATTACAGACAGGTCTAATTGAAGCTGTTGTTGTAATTAATTGGAGCAGAACAAGGCAGAGAGGCTGTAATACAAGCAGACACAATGTAAACAAACACAGGTTTGCACGCAGGGCGGGAGGGAGGATGAGTAAACATCTTTTATCGCCTGCTAAACCCTACTTCGATTTTTTTTTATCTGCCTGGCCGACTCGGAGGAAGGCCAATCGCATTAATGGAATCTTAATCCATCACACCTTGCTTTAATGTCCCTGAGGTACAGAGAAAAGATAAACACAACAGAGGAGAGATATATTTTATTTTAGGCTCATTGTGAGCCATATCTTTGCATCTTAATGGTAGTTAATTAAATATTATTTCAAAATTTCTCAGGTCAGTGCTCAGGTCAAGCGTTGCTTTCAAGGCAGGACAGCCAAGATTGTTTTTCTACAGTCAGTATACAGTATATAGCATACATACAGTATTAATAAAGGCATCTTAAGTGTGAAATTAATTCAAAGGCAACAAAAGCCAAAATAAGCACCCACTTAAGCAATCACTTAACTGGCCTACTGTGACGGCAATAAAGCCAGATTGGATTTTAGAGTTTCCAACAGCTATTGGTTTCCTAAAGGCAACAGAGTGAAAAAGCACTCCCTGTATTGAGGGTGCAATGACCATATCGATTCTACACAGTCAGATTAGTTATATCTTGGTATCTGAGTACACCAGAGAAATGTAGTCAGACAATCGCCATGAAAACAGCACATAGTTGTCAATGGTTTTGCAGAGGTGAGGGTCTCCTTGCCCCCAAGCAGCCAAATTGAACACTCTGCACTTTATTGTGACGTTTTATTGATAACGACCTATAGAGGCTCTGACTTTCCTGCAACTGCTTCTATTGTATTTCTTATTGGTGTCTGTGTCTAGCAGAATCATTACACTACCTCACCTGGCCGCCCATTCCTCTATCAATACCACCTCCTTTGGATGGGCAGTTCCATCAAGAGGCAATGATCTAGGTATTAATGACGTGTGTTGTCTGATTCTGTCTTGCTGGCTGTGTGCTCCTAATGAGACTGTAAAAAGTGGATGGTGGGATGGAGGGAGGTGGAGGACAGGAGGGGAGACTTTTATTGGCTTAGGCAAGGTCAGAGAGAAAAGATGCTGCTACAGCAGAACCGTCCCGTTTTATTTTGTTTGGTCAGGCAGTACAGCCGATTACGCTGTCAGCGGAAAGAGGACACTATCGATTTGGTCATGGAGGGTAAGCCTCCTGTTGTTTTAATTTATTAGAGAATGCATTTGATTTGATGGTAAAGAGGTGTAGCCTAGCCATGTGGTGAAGAATCTCCCAGTCTGGTCTAGAGAGAGGGTACTGAGCTTCATGTGAAGACCATCTCATTACTTAGTTTACACAGTTAATCTATCCTGCCACTGTTAAGAGTCCCCTTGGACTCATTTACACAAGTGACAGCCCTGCAGCAACAAAATGAACGCTTTATTGAAGGGCAGCGTATTAACTCAGTCCTGTTAAGGTAATTTGATATGATATGCTTTGTATAGGCCTATAAGTGTTGAATTGCTAGACTGCCCATGTGGAGAAAAAAAAGAATAGCCCCAGTAAGAAAAATGACATTGAAAAAACATAAAAAATATGTATTTTATTTCATTTATTTAACCTTTATTTAACCAGGAAGGGCTCATTGAGATTAAAAGCTCTTTTTCAAGAGCGCCCTGGCCAAGATAGGCAGCACCAAGTCATTACAAAAAAATACACAGACAACATGAAAAACTACAAGTAATCTATGTATTTTCCAGACGTTAGGTTCAATTTAGGTTCTGAATGAAAGGTGAAAATGTATTTTCCGTATGTTTAAAAAACATGTTTCCAGGATGTTGAAAAGGCATATTTTCTGGATGTTTAAAAGACCTATTTTCCGGAAGTTGAAATCAGGTTCATTTTCGGTTCTGAATGAAAGTAGAAAAGTGGATGTTAAAATCAAGGTCGGTCTGAACCGCACCAAACACCAATGTCCACGGATGTGGAAATCAAGGCCGGTCCGTAACTGCACCAAAAAAAGACATCCAAAGGTGTTGGCGTCGGTCCTTGTTTACTGAGGTGTAGCCTACAGTGTTGACTGAAATGTTATTTTATGAATGCCCATCTATGTGGTAAGAATACCATTTGTAAAACACCAACAAAAGACGTTGGCTCCTGCTTACTGCAGTGTAGGTTACCATGTCAGCCTGCAAGGGACTTTTGGAATGCCCATCCGTGTGGTAGGCCCAACCTTTGTAAAATAGGCCATTGCATTGGCTTTATTAGTCCTGATTCCTGTGACTAATCAATTTGGCTATTCAAGCTCTCAATATCAGCTACCCAACTTTATCAGGAGTTATCGTGAGACTATTTGCAATGTGTTTACAAAGCGGGAAATGCATAAGTATTTTATTTTCTGCTATTATCAGCTTGTCAAAAATGTATGGATACAAACCACTGATCATGACAATGGGGTGAAACTACTGGACAACAGTTGTGATTGTCCATTCCATAATGTTAGGCTATTTGATCAAAGAAACCTGCATGATGTTAAAAGTGTCCGTCTCATTACATTGTCATACATTTTATCTCCAGCCTGTAGGCTACAGAAAAGGCCACATACTCTTTCTACCATATGCTATATCTGCTACATGAAAGAACGTTGGTCGACCACTGCAGCGATTCGTCTCTCCATCAGCACTCTGGAGAGATGCGCTGAGAATAGCCAAGCAACATATTTTGCGCCCCAGCCTTTGACAAAGTGCGCACTGCTTATCACAGGGCGTCATCAGCGTTCACCTAAAAAGTCCATATGCCACTGTTTGAGAAAAATTGTAAATGTTTTTTAGCAGAATTATGTGTGGTTTTATGTGTTGTTGTTGGAGGTGCATCTTGGTCAGTTTAGTTCAGAAAATGCTGCTCTCGTCAATTTTGGATGTTCTTGCGTCTTTCAGCTCTGGAAAAAGAAAATGAGTGTATTTTAAGTCTTTATTACTGTAATTATGTAGGTTTCACTAGACCTGAGGGGGGATAGTGGGGTGGATAGTAGAGGTTGACCGATTAATCGGAATGGCCAATTAATTAGGGCCGATTTCAAGTTTTCATAACAATCGGAAATAGGTATTTTTGGGCGCCGATTTCTATATATATATATATATATATATATATATATACATATACATATATTATTTAACTAGGCAAGTCAGTTAAGAACACATTCTTATTTTCAACGACGGCCTGGGTGGGTTAACTGCCTCGTTCAGTGGCAGAAAGACAGATTTTCACCTTGTCAGCTCTGGGTACCCAATCTTGCAACCTTACAATTAACTAGTCCAACGCAATAATGACCCGCCTCTCTCTCGTTGCACTCCACAAGGAGACTGCCTGTTACGCGAATGCACTAAGCTAAGGTAAGTTGCTAGCTAGCATTAAACTTATCTTATAAAAAACAATCAATCATAATCACTAGTTAACTACACATGGTTGATGATATTACTAGATATTATCTAGCGTGTCCTGCGTTGCGTATAATCTAACTGAGCATACAAGCATACAAGTATCTAAGTACTGACTGAGCGGTGGTAGGCAGAAGCAGGCGTGTAGACATGAATTCAAACAGCACTTTCGTGCATTTCTCCAGCAGCTCTTTGTTGTGTGTCAAGCATTGCGCTGTTTATGACTTCAAGCCTATCAACTCCCGAGATGAGGCTGGGGTAACCGAAGTGAAATGGCTAGCTAGTTAGTGCGCGCTAATAGCGTTTCAAACGTCACTCGCTCTGAGCCTTGCAGTGGTTGTTTCCCATGTTCCGCATGGGTAACGCTGCTTCGAGGGTGGCTGATGTCGTTGTGTTCCTGGTTCGAGACCAGTGAGGAACGAGGAGTGGGACGGAAGCTATGCTGTTACACTGGCAATACTAAAGTGCCTATAAGAACATCCAATAGTCAAAGGTTAATGAAATACAAATGGTATAGAGGGAAATAGTCCGATAATTCCTATAATAAATACAACCTAAAACTTCTTACCTGGGAATATTGAAGACTCATGTTAAAAGGAACCACGAGCTTTCATATGTTCTCATGATCTGAGCAAAGAACTGAAACATTAGCTTTCTTACATGGCACATATTGCACTTTTACTTTCTTCTCCAACACTTTGTTTTTGCATTATTTAAACCAAATTGAACAGGTTTCATTATTTACTTGAGGCTAAATTGATTTTATTGATGTATTATATTAAGTTAAAATAAGTGTTCATTCAGTATTGTTGTAATTGTCATTATTACAAATAATTGTAAAAAAAATAGTCAGATTAATTGGTATTGGCTTTTTTGGTCCTCCAATAATCGGTATCGGTATCGGCGTTAAAATCATAATCGGTCGACCTCTAGTGGATAGGTTAGAGGAGCTGATGGAGGGATATTAGAAAGAGAAGGAGATGGTGGGGTCATAGGCTTTAATGAACTTTTTGCAGAGACAGTCAGATCAAATTACTCTGGATGTATTTTCTCTGTGCTTTCATAAAGCATTAGCACAGTCAAGTGGGAAGGAGGTCTCTGCACCACATGTACAGGCTGAGCTATTATTAATGTCTGCTGATAAGGTCAAGTCAGTGATGGAAACCTTCTACATACCACGCCGCTTGAGTCTAGGGATGGCACTTGAGCAGAGAAGCAATCTGGTTACAAGGACCATTGATAGTGATACAGAAACTGCTGCTGGGACTAGTTGCTGCACATGTGAATGGATACAGTAGGCCACAGTACAACTAAGTATATGAATACATAATGAACCGTATCAAAAAATACGTATTACAAACTGTATTTAGCCGCTCAATCTTAGCAAAATTATTTCCATACCAGGTAACTACTGTTCTGAAATGTGGATGAAATTAAGCGCTATGAGGCCTGTGAAATAGTTGCTGTAGAAATGACCATCATCCTTGTCCTGGATTCTTTCTCTTGGCACTTCCTACATCTTTGCTTCAGTGATAGATGGCCTGGTGGTGGCTTGCGGACAGGGTGAAGAGAACTATGTTGTAACGTGGGGGAATTAGCCATAAATAAGATGTGTAGTCGATACTACGCCACCTTTTCTTTATAAGCAAGGTGAGGTCCCCTGGACTAATAAGCACATCAAGGTATTACATAATACTTATATTCCTATCATTGCTGGCAAACACACAATAAATACATACCAATCCCTCTTAAAAAAAATAAAAAAATATAAAAAAATAAAAAATACATACCAATCAAATAAAACTGAGGAAAGAGTGCCAAGGGAGAAGGAGAACAGCTGCCAGTGGAGGGGTACTTCTTGCCATAAACTCTTACGGTTCGGTTCCAGTAGAATTTGGATTATACCATGGTCACTGATCCCATCCTCCCAAGGCACGCCAGCCTGTACACTCCTATGGGGATCCGCTGAATGAATGAAACAGACAAGCATTTATATCTTGGGCATGCCCTTAATTACAAGGCACACCTGGGAACCAAACAGGCCAAGACAGTTCCATCCTGTTACACTGTTATGTCACCCTTCTCACTATAGCAGTATATCCCTTTCTCCTCTGCTGGCTTGTGCCCTTTCGCCCTGCCACACCGCGAAAGGGAGTCCAATCTAGGCCCATTTTACAAACAATACCAGATATTAATATGTTTTTAAAAGCATATTATGGCATTTTATGACACTTTTATCATGTCTTTGAGAGAAGTCCCCCCCCAACCCTTCGGAGGTCACAAATTGTGTTGGCTTGAAGGGAGCCACGTTTTTTTTAAAGCCCTAAGGCTAATGGCCTCAGGGTGTTAACCTTCGAGAGGAGAGCAATGGGTTCACTCAATGCAGTTGTTCCATGAGTACAGCTACAGGGTATTGTATGACTCTTTTACCATCCTGTTGGACAGGCCATTGTGAGTCACCGTGTCAATTCTTAGACTAACCTTGACTGGCAAAAACTGGTACAATATAAAAGAGTGAGTGTGGAAAATGCCCTGTAATGGATTTCAACTTACACTACAAAGACTGTACTTTATGTTCAATGTGAAGTCCCCCATAACTTATTTTCTTCCTCACCTCTTTTTAAAACTGTGACCAAATAGCCCAGACCCAGCACACTATTGTTCATACAGTAGACAGAGAGCTGCGTGAAAGCTGTTTTTAATGTCGGTGAGAGGAAGAAGGAGAGGGAGAGTGGAAAGGAGAAGGAGGGTGTTTCATTGCTTTGTCCTGACAGAGGGGGAGGAGAGGAGTAGAGGAGCTTCAGAAGGCCACGGCTCCATAACATACAGTCCAAGTTCCTTAAATGTCAGGCTACTTTGCATTTAACAAAGTGCAGTGGCATTCAGTGAGCATTAGCCTCAGCCACGGAGCAACTGTATCTGTCGCATTGTTTCATCTGGGTCTTTAACCAAAGAAAGACTACAGACTACAGCCCACTTCACCGGCCTCACACACTCACACACACACATTGCTGGATTAGGTTGGGTGCCCATAAAAACAGTCCACCACTGAGTCAATTGAAATAACAGTTTGAAAGAAGCATAGGGATCAATTCCACATGAGTGTGGATAGTGAGAATGAGAACACCCCTGCAGTGCTTTCTGTAATTGTTTTTCTGAGTGAGAATTCAAGGCAGAGCAGAGCTGCCACATATGCCAACATATGCTGGTGCATTGGCTGTATCACCACCACCCTGAGCCCCCTTAACTTTACCCATTACATGCGCCGCAGGCAGGCATGACAGTTTAACAGCTCTGATTTTGACTCCGCCGATCGTTGAGAGGGAAGTGCAAAGCTTTCCTTCACTAATTAAACCTTGATTAGAAAAATGTTTTACAGCTCGGAGCGAAGACACAGAGGTGAGCTAAGGCGAGGAGAGGGGTTAGCAGCATGCTGCTGCTGACACCTGTCATTGGAGCCTGCAGGTGGTGGTGCTTTGTCTCTACAGCTACAGTATGTACAAGCAGCCATCAGAGACTTCTTCTACGCTGCCTCCAGTCTGCTTGCTACTTCAAATCAAAAATCAAATCAAATCAAATTTATTTATATAGCCCTTCGTACATCAGCTGATATCTCAAAGTCCTGTACAGAAACCCAGCCTAAAACCCCAAACAGCAAGCAATGCAGGTGGAGAAGCAGGGTGGTTAGGAAAAACTCCCTAGAAAAACTTCACAGAAAATACACCATAGATCTAAAGGCCCAGGCTCTAAAGCATGGCATGAATGCATGACAAATTATCTCAAACTTGATGAAAACAATCTGATGATCCCTAATCTGTATCATCAAACACACGTGTGAATATTTGTTAAAGTAACCCAGGGGAGGACATTTGAGTCTGACTACACCAACTGAGCTAGATGTAATACAAAAGCTTGGCCATGCTGACCAAGTCTCCGAGAGAGCCCGATCCTTGGTGCCCTGCAGTATTACACAGAATGAAGCACCTGTCAGGGTCCACAGTGTACAATAAGTGTGCTGAGAGAAAGTGTCTCCCGGCCCGAGAGCCAGTCATCTAGCCAGCCAGCCAGGCAGGCCTTTCAAACAGCACCATAGCTCTTCCTCTGACTGCCCTGTAGAGGGTCAGAGGCATGCTGATCAATCAAGCCCTGAGTTTCCTCGCCCTGCGCTCACATTCTTTGTACTACTCTGCTCTTCACTACGTTGGCTCTCGACCAATGTGAATTAATGATACGCTACAAGACTTTACATTGTGGCAGGTTACATTAGCATACTAAGAGGAGACTGAGAGCAAGGGTTCAGAATAATACCTGCCATGGGAAAAGAGTCAAAGAACCCCAACAATGTAAGTTTCCCTTTTGTCAGCTAGCAGCTCAACCAACTGTTCCATTCAGTTCTTCTTCTATAGTATGAGCTAGGAGCAGTTGCTTTCTCCATTCATTCAAGATCTAGTGCTGCCATACTCAATAGGCTGGCGCCGGGGGAATCCGGATCTAGAGCTAGAACGGGGTCAATACAGATCGTGGGTCCCTACTTTTAAAAAAAGGGACTCAGTCAGTCTTTCAATTTAATATAATGGACAGTTTCCCTCGTTATGTCATTCACTGACAGACATTAGAGAGCTATTTATAACCTGTCACAAATGACCAGTTGATCAACCAGCCCATGTTAGCTAGGTAGGTAAGTTAGACTGACCAGCTATCTAAATTTTGTATTTATCATGGCCAGATTTCGTGACCAGGGACCTCGGCGCCCAGGTGGCCCTAATTCATTTTGTTGAGTCACTCAGGTATCAAAGAATACAACGACATGGCAAAATGTGTAGAATTGCAAGAAACTGCAACATTCTCTCTCTCCTTCACTCACTCTCTTACTCTCTCTCACACACTTTCTCTCTCACTGTCTCTCTCCCTCTCACACACACAAGGTTAATGCTGTATTGGATGTAGACTCCGGCAAGGGCAGGACAGTAATGCCAGATGAACATCCTCAATCACAGCATGTCCTGCATAGTGCATAGTCCATCACGTCATCCTTCCCCCGGCGCTAACACAGACATACACTTGCTGTTGCCACGGCAGCCATTCCACGAAGGAGCAAAACACAGTGGAGGTATAAGGATGTCCTCCGCTTGGGAGGAGATGCATGCATGCACGTGCTGCATTCACTATAGTACCAGCACATGTTATCTTATGGTTTGTGTTAGCTCATGGCTAAGCTTTAGCCAGTCAACCATGCAGAACAAATATTACCACTTATTTGCATTCTGCTAATGTCATTTTCTACAAGGCTTCGTGTAATCATAATGCCCCTTGTATTGTGTACTGTATTATATCTGAGAGCATCAGTCTGCTGTGTGTGTGTGTGTGTGTGTGTGTGTGTGTGTGTGTGTGTGTGTGTGTGTGTGTGTGTGTGTGTGTGTGTGTGTGTGTGTGTGTGTGTGTGTGTGTTTCAGGAGGGACAAGTGCCTTCAGAAAGTATTCATTCACTTCATGAGGCTGGCTTTATATTATTCTTAACGATTTCACACATTGCATTAGTACTGTAAAAAGTTAGAGGAGTGCTATTTGATAGATTCCCACGCTCCCCCTACCTCGGGCTTCCAGTGGGGAGACCTGAGGTAAACCTACCCCCTCCCCCTTCCCATCTCATACTTCTGATTGGGAGACCTTCCCTGCCATTAGCTTGCCTAGCTCACAAACTAGAATCAGGGCACCCACTCCGACAAGGTTAATAGACCAACAGTCCCACAGGGTGACATGATATCATTGACGTGATGTGCAAATGAGTGATAGAAAACTGATCGTGCAAATGAGCTGCCCATGTCGCCAATACCTAAATCTGCCACTGTGTGAATGGATGATCGATGTCGTACCCACAGCAACTGTTAAAACATTCCCAAACCAGAAACCGTGGATTGATGGCAGCATTCGCCAGAAACTGAAAGTGCGAACCACTGCTTTTAACCAGGGCAAGGTGACCGGAAACATGACAGAATACAAACAGTGTAGCTATTCCCTCCGCAAGGCAATCAAACAAGCTAAGCGTCAGTATAGAGACAAAGTAGAGTCACAATTCAATGGCTCAGACACAAGAGGTATGTGGCAGGGTCTAGAGTTAATCACGGATTACAAAAAGAAAACCAGCCCCATAGCGGACCAGGGTGTCTTGCTCCCAGACAGACTAAATAACTTCTTTGCTCTCTTTGAGGACAATACAGTGCCACTGACACGGCCCGCTACCAAAACCTGCAGACTCCCCTTCACTGCAGCCGACGTGAGTAAAACATTTAAACGCGTTAACCCTCGCAAGGCTGCAGGCCCAGATGGCATCCCCAGCCGCGTCCTCAGAGCAGCTGGCTGGTGTGTTTACGAACATATTCAATCAATCCTTATCCCAGTCTGCTGTCCCCACATACTTCAAGAGGGCCATCATTGTTCCTGTTCCCAAGAAAGCTACGGTAACTGAGCTAAACGACTACCGCCCCGTAGCACTCACTTCGGTCATCATGAAGTGCTTTGAGAGACTAGTCAAGGACCATATCACCTCCAGCCTACCTGACAGACCCACTCCAATTTGCTTACCGCCCCAATAGGTCCACAGACGACGCAATCGCAGCCACACTGCACACTACCCTAACCCATCTGGATAAGAGGAAGACCTATGTGAGAATGCTGTTCATCGACTACAGCTCGGCATTCAACACCATAGTACCCTCCAAGCTCGTCATCAAGCTCGAGACCCTGGGTCTCGACCCCACCCTGTGCAACTGGGTACTGGACTTCCTGACGGGCCGCCCCCAGGTGGTGGGGGTAGGTAACAACATCTCCACCCCGCTGATCCTCAACACTGGGGCCCCACAAGGGTGCGTTCTGAGCCCTCTCCTGTACTCCCTGTTCACCCACGACTGCGTGTCCATGCCTCCAACTCAATCATCAAGTTTGCGGACAACACTACAGTGGTAGGCTTGATTACCAACAACGACGAGACGGCCTACAGGGAGGAGTTGAGGGCCCTCGGAGTGTGTTGTCAGGAAAATAACCTCACACTCAACGTCAACAAAACAAAGGAGATAATCGTGGACTTCAGGAAACAGCAGAGGGGGCACCCGAGTATCCACATCGACGGGACAGTAGTGGAGAGGGTAGAAAGTTTTAAGTTCCGCGGCGTACACATTACGGACAAACTGAATTGGTCCACCCACACAGACAGCGTGGTGAAGAAGGCGCAGCAGCGCCTCTTCAACCTCAGGAGGCTGAATAAATTTGGCTTGTCACCAAAAACACTCACAAACTTTTACAGTATCACCGCCTGGTACGGCAACTGCTCCGCCCACAACAGTAAGGCTCTCCAGAGGGTAGTGAGATCTGCACAACGCATCACCGAGGGCAAACTACCTGCCCTCCAGGACACCTACACCACCCGATGTCACAGGAAGGACAAAAAGATCATGAAGGACAAAAACCACCCGAGCCACTGCCTGTTCACCCCGCTATCATCCAGAAGGTGAGGTCAGTAAAGGTGCATCAAAGCAGGGACCGAGAGACTGAAAATCAGCTTCTATCTCAAGGCCATCAGACTGTTAAACAGCCACCACTAACATTGAGTGGTTGCTGCCAACATACTGACTCAACTCCAGCCACTTTAATAATGGAAAATGTATGTAAAAAATGTATCACTAGCCACTTTAAACAATGCCACTTAATATAATGTTTACATACCCTACATTACTCATCTCATATGTATATACTGTACTCGAAACCATCTACTGCATCTTGCCTATGCCGTTCAGTACCATCACTCATTCATATATCTGTATGTACATATTCTTCATTCCTTTACACTTGTGTGTATTAGGTAGTTGTTGTGGAATTGTTAGGTTAGATTACTCGTTGGTTATTACTGCATTGTAGGAACTAGAAGCACAAGCATTTCGCTACACTCGCATTAACATCTGCTAACCATGTGTATGTGACAAATCAAATTTGATTTAATTTGATCACCACGTGTGGTTCCCACCGTGAAGCATGGAGGAAGAGATGTGATGGTGTGGGGGTAATTGTGATTTATTTATAATTCAAGGCACACTTAACCAGCATGGCTACCACAGCATTCTGCAGCGATACGCCATCCCCATCTGGTTTGCGTTTCGTGGGACTATCATTTGTTTTTCAACAGGACAATGACCCAACACACCTCCAGGCTGTGTAAGGGCTATTTGACCAAGAAGGAGAGTGATGGAGTGCTGCATCAGATGACCTGGCCTCCACAATCACCCGACATCAACCCAATTGAGATGGTTTGGGATGAGTTGGACTGCAGAGTGAAGGAAAAGCAGCTAACAAGTGCTCAGCATATGTGGGAACTCCTTCAAGACTGTTGGAAAATTATTCCAGGTGAAGCTGGTTGAGAGAATGCCAAGAGTGTGCATAGCTGTCATCAAGGCAAAGGGTGGATACTTTGAAGAAACTCAAATAAAATATATATTTTGATTTGTTTAACACGTTTTTGTTACTACATGATTCCACATGTCATTTCATAGTTGTGATGTCTTCACTATTATTCTAGAAAATGTTTAAAATAGTTTTAAAAAATAAGAAAAACCCTTGAATGAGTAGGCACAGTGGGGAGAACAAGTATTTGATACACTTCCGATTTTTCAGGTTTTCCTACTTACAAAGCATGTAGAGGTCTGTCATTTTTATCATAGGTACACTTCAACTGTGAGAAAAGGAATCTAAAGCAAAAATCCAGAAAATCACATTGTATGATTTTTAAGTAATTCATTTGCATTTTATTGCATGAGAACTTAATATTTGGTACAGAAACCTTTGTTTGCAATTACAGAGATCATACGTTATCTGTAGTTCTTGACCAGGTTTGCACACACTGCAGAAGGGGTTTTGACCCACTCCTCCATACAGACCTTCTCCAGATCCTTCAGGTATCGGGGCTGTCGCTGAGTAATACGTACTTTCAGCTCCCTCCAAAGATTTTCTATTGGGTTCAGGTCTGGAGACTGGCCAGGCTACTCCAGGACCTTGAAATGCTTCTTACGGAGCCACTCCTTAGTTGCCCTGGCTGTGTGTTTCAGATCGTTGTCATGCTGGAAGACCCAGCCATGACCCATCTTCAATGCTCTTACTGAGGGAAGGAGGTTGTTGGCCAAGATCTCGCAATACATTGCCCCATCCATCCTCCCCTCAATATGGTGCAGTCGTCGTATCCCCTTTGCAGAAAAGCATCCCCAAAGAATGATGTTTCCACCTCCATGCTTCACGGTTGGGATGGTATTGATGGGGTTGTACTCATCCTTCTTCTTACATTTACATTACATTTAAGTCATTTAGCAGACGCTCTTATCCAGAGCGACTTACAAATTGGTGAATTCACCTTCTGACATCCAGTGGAACAGCCACTTTACAATAGTGCATCTAAATCATTAAGGGGGGTGGTGAGAAGGATTACTTATCCTATCCTAGGTATTCCTTGAAGAGGTGGGGTTTCAGGTGTCTCCGGAAGGTGGTGATTGACTCCGCTGTCCTGGCGTCGTGAGGGAGTTTGTTCCACCATTGGGGGGCCAGAGCAGCGAACAGTTTTGACTGGGCTGAGCGGGAACTGTACTTCCTCAATGGTAGGGAGGCGAGCAGGCCAGAGGTGGATGAACGCAGTGCCCTTGCTTGGGTGTAGGGCCTGATCAGAGCCTGGAGGTACTGCGGTGCCGTTCCCCTCACAGCTCCGTAGGCAAGCACCATGGTCTTGTAGCGGATGCGAGCTTCAACTGGAAGCCAGTGGAGAGAGCGGAGGAGCGGGGTGACGTGAGAGAACTTGGGAAGGTTGAACACCAGACCGGCTGCGGCGTTCTGGATGAGTTGTAGGGGTTTAATGGCACAGGCAGGGAGCCCAGCCAACAGCGAGTTGCAGTAATCCAGACGGGAGATGACAAGTGCCTGGATTAGGACCTGCGCCGCTTCCTGTGTGAGGCAGGGTCGTACTCTGCGGATGTTGTAGAGCATGAACCTACAGGAACGGGCCACCGCCATGATGTTGGTTGAGAACGACAGGGTGTTGTCCAGGATCACGCCAAGGTTCTTAGCGCTCTGGGAGGAGGACACTTCTTCCTCCAAACACGGCGAGTGGAGTTTAGACCAAAAAGCTCTATTTTTGTCTCATCAGACCACATGACCTTCTCCCATTCCTCCTCTGGATCATCCAGATGGTCATTGGCAAACTTCTGAAGTGCCTGGACATGCGCTGGCTTGAGCAGGGGGACCTTGCGTGCGCTGCAGGATTTTAATCCATGAATACGTAGTGCGTTACCAATGGTTTTCTTTGAGACTGTGGTCCCAGCTCTCTTCCGGTCATTGACCAGGTCCTGCCGTGTAGTTCTGGGCTGATCCCTCACCTTCATCATGATCATTGATGCCCCACGAGTTGAGATCTTGCATGGAGCCCCAGACCGAAGGTGATTGACCGTCATCTTGAACTTCTTCCATTTTCTAATAACAACCAACAGTTGTTGCCTTCTGCTGCTTGCCTATTGTCCTGTAGTTCATCCTGGCCTTGTGCAGGTCTACAATTGTATCTCTGATGCCCTTACACAGCTCTCTGGTCTTGGCCATTGTGGAGAGGTTGGAGTCTGTTTGATTGAGTGTGTGGACAGGTGTCTTTGATACAGGTAACGAGTTCAAACAGGTGCAGTTAATACAGGTAATGAGTGGAGAACAGGAGGGATTCTTGAAGAAAAACTAACAGGTCTGTGAAAGCCAGAATTATTACTGGTTGGTAGGTGGTCAAATACTTATGTCATGCAGTAAAATGCAAATGAATTACTTAAAAATCATACAATGTTATTTTCTGGATGTTTGTTTTAGATTTCCTCTCTCACAGTTGAAGTGTACCTATGATAAAAAATTACAGACCTCTACATGCTTTGTAAGTAGGGAAACCTGCAAAATCGGCAGTGTATCAAATACTTGTTCTCCCCACTGTATGTCCAAACTTTTGACTGGTACTGTAAATATCCACACGACTGAGTCAATACATGCTAGAATCACCTTTGGCAGCGATTACAGCTGTGAGTCTATCTCTAAGAGATTTGCACACCTGGATTGTACTATATTTACACGTTATTATTTTTAAAATTCTTCATTCTCTGCCCAGTTGGTTGTCGATCATTGCTAGACAGCAATTTTAAAGTCTTGCCATAGATTTTCATAGCAATTTATGTCAAATCTGTAACTATGCCACTCAGTAACATTCAATGTAATCTTGTTAAGCAACAAGTGTATACTTGGCCTTGTGCTTAGGTTATTGTCCTGCTGAAAGGTGAATTTGTTTTCCAAGTGTCTGTTGGAAAGCAGACTGAACCAGGTTTTCTGCTAGGATTTTGCCTGTGCTTAGCTCTATTTCATTTATTTTTATCCTACAAAGCTCTTCGCTGGCCATGGCAGAACACTGACATTCTTCTCTTGCAGGAAATCATGCACAGAACGTGCAGTATGGCTGGTGGCATTGTCATGCTGGAGGGTCATGTCAGGATGAGCCTGCAGGAAGGGTACCACATGAGGGAGGAGGATGTCTTCCCTGTAATGCACAGCGTTGAGATCGCCTGCAATGACAACAAGCTCAGTCCGATGATGCTGTGACACACCGCCCCAGACCATGACGGACCCTCCACCTTCAAATCGATCCTGCTCCAGAGTACAGGCCTAGGAGTAACGCTCATTCCTTTGACGATAAACGGGAAATCTGACCATCACCCCTGGTGAGACAAAACCGTGATTCATTAGTGAAGAGCAATTTTTGCCAGTCCTGTCTGGTCCAGCGATGGCGGGTTTGTGCCAATAGGCGATGTTGTTGACCGGTGATGTCTGGTGAGGACCTGCCTTATGTTACGCACGCCTCTATGAAGAGGGAACGCAACACCCTGCTACAACTAAACACTCTGTGAAGTGAAAAAGGTATGGACTGTAGGTGCAAGAAAGAATGACAACAGGCAGAATGTGGTACCGTTTACCAGGACTTTATTCCTTCACACGGTAATATGGGGAAAAGGGGCTGGACGGAACCAAAGCAAAGAAAGTAAATCTCAAAGCCCCCCCTCTCCTATCTTACCTGCCTACCCACTACTTACCTAATTTAGCACCACCTGGTGCCCTAACCAAAATACAAGGGGGTGGTCCGCCCAGGTCTTACCTAGTGTGCCTAGACAGCGAATATGCTACGGGTATATGTATGCCCGCGGGCCTCTTGCCTAAGCACTCCCTAGGTGCCTTCCCATTCCCCCCTGGGAACAAATGAAACAGAATATTAAACAATTTCACAAAAGAACTAAGAAACAAAGGACATCAAATAAGCTCTATCTGAGCAACAAACTCACAAAACATACCAACTCTCAGCCCAGCAAAATCTCTCTAGCAAAATCTCTGCAATGACCTCCCAGCAAATCTCTCTCTCCTGAACAGAACACTGGCATTTATATAGCTTCAGAATTAATGGGTAATTGGAGACAGCTGCGTCTTGACGAGGGGGTGGGGTCAGCTCTCCAATTAGCCATGGAGTTGACCAATCAGCTGCTTGAGGGATTTCAGGAAGCCATTTCCTAAAATAAACACATGCAAATACACAAACTACAACTCATAAACTGGGGAACGTAACACCTTACAACAGGCCTACAAGCCCTCAGTCCAGCCTCTCTCAGCCTATTGCGGACAGTCAGCACTGATGGAGGGATTGTGCATTTTTGGTATAACTCAGGCAGTTGTTGTTGCCATCCTGTACCTGTCCCACAGGTGTGATGCTCGGGGGTACCGATCCTGTGCAGGGTTTGTTACACGTGATCTGCCACTGCGAGGACAATCATTTGTCCGTCCTGTCTCCATGTAGCGCTGTCTTAGGCGTCTCACAGTACAGACAATTTATTGCCCTGGCCACATCTGCAGTCCTCCTTGCAGCATGCCTCAGTCATGTTCACACAGATGAGCAGGAGCCCTGGGCATCTTTCTTTTGGTGTTTTTCAGAGTCAGTAGAAAGGCCTCTTTAGTGTCCTACGTTTTCATAACTGTGACATGAATTGCCTACCGTCTGTAAGCTGTTAGTGTCTTAACGACCATTCCACAGGTGCATGTTCATTAATTGTTTATGGTTCATTGAACAAGCATGGGAAAACATGTTTAAACCCTTTACAATGAAGATCTGTGAAGTTATTTGCATTTTTACAAATTATCTTTGAAAGACAGGTTCTTGATAAAGAGACATGTCTTTCTTTGCTGAGTTTACTATAAATTATGTCCATGCAACTTATTATGTTACTTGTTAATCACATTTTTACACCTGAACTTATTTAGGCTTGCCATAATAAAGGGATTGATTACTTAAAGAAGGATTTTAAAGCATTGAGACAATTGAGACATGGATTGTGCATGTGTGCCTTTCAGAGGGTGATTGGGCAAGACAAAAGTGCCTTTGAAGGGGGTATGGTAGTAAGTGCCAGGCTCACAGGTTTGTATCAAGAACTACAACACTGCTGCTTTTTTCTTGCGCAACAGCTTCTTGTGTATCAATCAGTGGCGTCCCGTCATTCAGGGAGGTGGGGCATAGTGCTGCTATTGATTTACATTAGAAGTGCCCATCCAAGAAGGCTCAAGGTCATTGGCCACAGATAAAATGACGTCAAATCACGTTATGTCTATCATAGCTTTGATTGGACTGATCATGTCAACATCATACTTTCAAAATCTTAGCTAGCAAGCTAGCAAAACAATGACCATCATGAATCAAGTCGACAATCTATTGGCAAATTATTTTAATCCTAGTCAAATGAAGATAAATTATAGATAAAATGTATCAGTGGTCATCGGCCATTAGCCATATACATTCCACAAGTTGTAAAATCGAAAATTCAACAATGAGTGGCTAAGTGCAAGAGTTTCAAAGTAATCAGTATTGCTATTCAATGGAGAGAGTATGCGGTCCAAGTCTGAGTTTAAGGGTCTCTTTTCCAGGCTGAAAATGATAAACATTCACACTCACATTCACATTGACCAAAAAAGGTTGAATACCTTGGCCATGCTGTAAATCCAGCATGACTTTTGCCACGCGGCAAAAGTCATGCTGGATTTACAGCATGGCCAAGGTAATGGCCAAGGTCAAGACAACTGGGGACTGGGAAAATACATTTTGAACGGTCAACCAAATTGGAATTCCAAGTTCGGAACTCAGGCCTCTCTCTAGAGCTCCGATCTGTAGATCACTGACGTCAGGTTCTACCCTGTTTTTTTTTCAAGTTCCTAGTTGTCTTAAAACCACCATTAATCCAGAGAATGCCAGAATTTGATGACAAAGTTTGATGACAAAATTTGCTCACAAAAAGGACCGCCCCGCCACCTTCCTGTTCAAGTGAACACAGCACAACAAGGTGAGTCCAAAAATGTATTGTATGATACTGCATCAATTATGTAACATGCCAGGGAGATACAGTGGGGCAAAAAGTATTTAGTCAGCCACCAATTGTGCAAGTTCTCCAACTTAAAAAGATGAGAGAGGCCTGTAATTTTCATCATAGATACACCTCAACTATGACAGACAAAATTAGAAAAATAAATCCAGAAAATTACATTGTAGGATTTTTAATGAATTTATTTGCAAATTATGGTGGAAAATAAGTATTTGGTCAATAACAAAAGTTTATCTCAATACTTTGTTATATACCCTTTGTTGGCAATGACAGAGGTCAAACGTTTTTTGTAAGTCTTCACAAGGTTTTCACACACTGTTGCTGGTATTTTGTCCCATTCCTCCATGCAGAGCTCCTCTAGAGCAGTGATGTTTTGGAGATGTTGCTGGGCAACATGGACTTTCAACTCCCTCCAAAGATTTTCTATGGTGTTGAGATCTGGAGACTGGCTAGGCCACTCCAGGACCTTGAAATGCTTCTTACGAAGCCACTCCTTCGTTGCCTGGCCGGTGTGTTTGGGATCATTGTCACGCTGAAAGACCCAGCCACGTTGCATCTTCAATGCCCTTGCTGATGGAAGGAGGTTTTCACTCAAAATCTCACGGTACATGGCCCCATTCATTCTTTCCTTTACACGGATCAGTCGTCCTGGTCCCTTTGCAGACAAACAGCCCCAAAGCATGATGTTTCCAGCCCCATGCTTCACAGTAGGTATGGTGTTCTTTGGATGCAACTCAGCATTCTTTGTCCTCCAAACACGACGAGTTGAGTTTTTACCAAAAAGTTATATTTTTGTTTCATCTGACCATATGACAATCTTCCAATCTTCTTCTGGATCATCCAAATGCTCTCTAGCAAACTTCAGATGGGCCTGGACATGTACTGGCTTAAGCAGGGGGACACGTCTGGCACTGCAGGATTTGAGTCCCTGGCCGGCGTAGTGTGTTACTGATGGTAGGCTTTGTTACTTTGGTCCCAGCTCTCTGCAGGTCATTCACTAGGTCCCCCCGTGTGGTTCTGGGATTTTTGCTCACCGATCTTGTGATCATTTTGACCCCACGGGGTGAGATCTTGCGTGGAGCCCCAGATCGAGGGAGATTATCAGTGGTCTTGTATGTTTCCATTTCCTAATAATTGCTCCCACAGTTGATTTCTTCAAACCAAGCTGCTTACCTATTGCAGATTCAGTCTTCCCAACCTGGTGCAGGTCTACAATTTGGTTTCTGGTGTCCTTTGACAGCTCTTTGGTCTTGGCCATAGTGGAGTTTGGAGTGTGACTGTTTGAGGTTGTGGACAGGTGTCTTTTATACTGATAACAAGTTCAAACAGGTGCCATTAATACAGGTAATGAGTGGAGGACAGAGGAGCCTCTTAAAGAAGAAGTTACAGGTCTGTGAGAGCCAGAAATCTTGCTTGTTTGTAGGTGACCAAATACTTATTTTACACCATAATTTGCAAATAAATTCATTAAAAATCCTACAGTGTGATTTTCCGGATTTTTTTTCTGATTTTGTCTGTCATAGTTGAAGTGTACCTGTGATGAAAGTTACAGGCCTCTCTTATCTTTTTAAGTGGGAGATCTTGCATAATTGGTGGCTGACTAAATACTTTTTTGCCCCACTGTATGTATACTGTAGCTAAGAAAGTAATGCTAAGTGTATGTTGTGAAGTAAGATATTAGTAGCCCATGTGCCTCACCCTAATAATTTGGTCCATTTCCACCCCATAACTTAGCCTACTGTTCTGACTTGGTGGAGCACATGTAGCCTAAAGCCTGTTTTAGAGAAATGTCATAATTGAATATTGTAAGAGCTTTCATTTTCTGCTTATATGCCCCCTTTATTTATCCTACGGTTCTGACTTGGTGTACATGGAGAATGTTGTAAGAACGGCCCATGTTCTGAATTCTGTCGCTGGACATTTCAAAAGTGCTGAACAAATAGTTATATTGACTACGTCTGTCTTAGCTCACTCATTAATGTCTTAATTGTAAGTCGCTCTGGATAAGAGCGTCTGCTAAATGACTTAAATGTAAATGTTAATTGAAATGAGTGATTATGGATAGCCTCTTATCTGCTCATCCTTCCCCTATGCCATAGTTTGTACATCTCAATTACCAGTAGAAACCACATTTGTTTTAGCAACTAAACCGTATCAGCTATGTCTTTAAAAAAGGCAGTAAATGAAGCTGAATTAACTGTTTTGCTGACAGACAAGTCACCGCTGATAGCCAGCTGTAGTGGTGGTTAGGATTCACTCCATGGTGCTGAAAAGAAAGCTCTGCTGTTGGGACAGCTTTATGTAGGACCTAACAGTTTGTAGGCACCGTTTGTCACCGTTATAGTGCAATTAATGTATTGTTTAGTGTTGTGGTGTGGCTTTGCTGGCATGCATCTAAATGAAAAATGTTGAGTTTGCCCAACCAAGATTTACATGCTAAAAATCGCCACTGGTATCAAGAATGGTCCACCACCCAGAGAACATCCAGCCAACTTTACACAACTGTGGGAAGCATTGGAGTCAACATTAGCAGAATCCCTGTGGATTGCTTTTGACACCTTGTAGAGTCCATGCCCTGAGGGCAAAAAAAACAACTTTTTTTGTAAGAATTCCAATTTTCAGGATGTCTCATGGTGTGACAAACATCGCTGTAGCTCTGCGGTGGATTGAGACACAGCCCATGCAAAAATAGATATATCTAGCTTAAACAGACAGGATTTTATGGGGCGGGGGCGCAGACATTGAATCTAGAGGTTTAGATGTCAGTTACCTAGTAGACTTAGCAGCCCAGCTGACCTAGCAGTAGGCCCTAGGGATGATGTAGTCTGCCTCAACCAGATGGAGAAAAATCCCTCTCCTCTAGACACCTTCCCTGGTGCCTGAGCTTGCTGCCTGCTCCCACATCTTATCTCATGAGGCTTCAGAGGATAAGACCTGGGCTTTGACTACACTCTGTCAGTGAGAAAGGAGATTTCCTTTTACCTCAGAGCTCAGTATGACAGGCTCATGGTTAGAAAGATTCAATAAGGTTAGAAGAGGAATATTAAATGTTGAGGGCAACTGAGATAACTTCAGAGTTAGCCAAAATGAATCAAAATCAAACAGACATTAAAAATGTATCTTCTTTAACATAGTTAAATTGAACACCAGCTACAGGGCAATTAAAAACGGCTTTGTACTAGCGACATGGATAGCACCAGGGGAAATATGGCTGACGAAGCCAACACTCATTAACAAAGGGGAGACCTCTCTGGACCCAGTGCTGAGCTGGAGCTGCTGTAGGCTGTGGTTCAACAGGCCAGAAAGTGAGGGGAGAACAGCTCCCCTGCATTCAGATGACACAGTGCACTTAGAGAGAGTAATAAGGCCCCAGTCACCCCAAACCACGCCTATCTCTCCAGGCCCAGAGATGAGAAGAGACAAGAGGTCTGCTCCACTGTAGCCTTCAAATCACTCTCTTTTACTCTCTTTTTACACTCTCTCTCTCTCCCCTCATTCACTCTCTTTTTACACTCTCTCCCTGTCTTCTCTTTATCGTTCTCTTCATCCCTCCTTCGCTCTCTCCGTTTAGCTTGAGCCAACCCTCTGGGGAAGAGCACATACCGGCTGGGTTATTACACTGTCGGTCACATGGGATGTTGGTTGGCTCCAGGGATGCTGAGCGCAGCTGGAATCCTCCATGGGGTCTTCAGTGGATCCCTCACTCTGCTCCTCTGAGTCCCCTGTCAAAGGGCCCAGGAGCAAGGGAGGCCCTGGGGTGCGCTCTCCCCTCCTGGGTGGATCACTTCCAAGACAGTAGTTAAGATGCTAGGGCTTGACAAATATGCTAGGGTTTGACAAAGATGCAAAGACCTGACAAAGTAGGCCCTAACAAAGAGCCATGGCCATTGGAACATATGGTGACTGCTAACCATATCCTAGCCCAACACATTACAGAACAAATAAGAAACTCCCACCAGCTAAGACACACAAGAGATTGTGGACTCAAGTATTTATTACAAGGACAATAGAGCTCGAATGATCTTGTTTGGAGCCCCTGGTAATATGTTAAGTAAAATATTACTGCATAAAGCAGTCAATTGTCATATTCTCCACATTGAAATAGATGAATTGGTGCAAAATGCTTGGGCAGACGTGGTAATGTATAGTACTCAGTGATGCCATATGGCGTCTTTTCCCGCAGCCTCAGAGCCCAGATTAGGTTTGGGGAACAAAGTAATTGTTTTCTTAACAGTGTGCGACAGGAGAGGAATGCTCATAACACTTGCTGATAAAAAATGCAAAAGTGCAGTCGCCTCTGAGGTGAGAGAAATGTAGAGTCAGAGTGAGTGTAGATGTTCTGGGTGGGCTGTCTGTGTAACCACAAACTAAATCCATTCCCTGCTCAGTTCACTGTACTCACTTGGGATGTCAACACGTTGTGCTCCTGTTGTAATTTTGTTGCAGTCAATGATTCACACCCATGCCAAATCTTTTCAGTCTCCTGAGGGGGAATAGGTTTTGCCGTGCCCTCTTCATGACTGTCTTGGTGTGCTTGGACCATGTTAGTTTGTTGGTGATGTGGACACCAAGGAACTTGAAGCTCTCAACCTGCTCCACCACAGCCCCGTCGATGAGAATGGGGGCATGCTCGGTCCTCCTTTTCCTGAAGTCCACAATCTTAATTTTCTTGATCACGTTGAGGGAGAGGTTGTTGTCCTTGCACCACACGGTCAGGTATCTGACCTCCTCCCTATAGGCTGTCTCGTTGTTGTCGGTGATCAGGCCAACTACTGTTGTGTCATCGGCAAACTTAACGATGGTGTTGGAGTCATGCCCAGCCGTGCAGTCATTAGTGAACAGGGAGTACAGGAAGGGACTGAGTATGCACCCCTGAGGGGCCACTGTGCTGAGGATCAGCGTAGCGGATGTGTTACCTACTCTTACCACCTGGGGGCGGCCTTTCAGGAAGTCCAGGATCCAGTTGCAGAGGGAGGTGTTTAGTCCCAGTGACCTTGGCTTAGTGATGAGCTTTGAGGGCACTATGGTGTTGAACGCTGAGCTGTAGTCATTCTCACATAGGTGTTCCTTTTGTCCAGCTGTGTGGGGCAGTGTGGAGTGCAATAGAGATTGCATCATCTGTGGATCTGTTGGGGCAGTATGCAAATTGGAGTGGGTCTAGGGTTTATGGGATAATGGTGTTGATGTGAGCTATGACGAGCTTTTCAACGCACTTCATGGCTACACAAGTGAGTGCTACGGGTCAGTAGTCATTTAGGCAGGTTTCCTTTGTGTTCTTGGGCACAGTGTGGTGGTCTGCTTGAAGCATGTTGGTATTACAGACTCAGACGGGGAGAGTTTGAAAATGTCAGTGAAGACACTTGCCAGTTGATCAGCGCATGCTCAGAGTAAACGTCCAGGTAATCTGTCTGGCCCTGCGGTCTTGTGAATATTGACCTGTTTAAAGGTCTTCCTCACATCGGCTGCAGAGAGCATGATCACACAGTTGTCCGGAATAGCTGATGCTCCGGAATAGCTGATGCATGTTTCAGTGTTACTTGCCTCGAAGCGAGTATAGAAGTTATTTAGCTCATCTGGTAGGCTCGTGTTACTGGGCAGCTCTTGGCTCTGCTTCCCTTTGTAGTCTGTAATAGTTTGTAAGCCCTGCCACATCCGACGAGCGTCGGAGCCGATGTAGTATGATTCCTGTATTGACGCTTTGCCTGTTTGATGGTTCGTCGGAGGGCATAGCGGGATTTCTTATAAGCCTTCGGGTTAGAGTCCCGCTCCTTGAAAGCGTCAACTCTACCCTTTAGCTCAGTGCGAATGTTGCCTGTAATCCATGGCTTCTGGTTGGGATATGTACGTACAGTCTCTGCCAGTGACTGATGTGGTGTACTCCTCAACGCCATCGGAAGAATCTCGGAACATATTCCAGTCTGTGCTAGCAAAACAGTCCTGTAGTTTAGCATCTGCTTCATCTGACCATAGTGTATATACATTGTAGAAAATGTCCACTGTTCTCGACATCTGTTCTTTGTGTGATGTGAGCAGCTTGTAACTCAAGCCCGGTGCTGTCCAGGCAGGCAGGACACCTCTATGTGCTGATGGAAAGTGATCTATTCTACAGAAAGTGCCAGACCCCACAAATCAGGCCAGATGACAGCAAAAGGAGGCTCTGAGCTCTCTGACCTGACTCCCATTAGCCCAGCCTGAGGCAGACAGACAGGCCTCGAAAGGGGAGATCTTTCACTCATTACCCTCAATTTGCACTCCTTCCATCCTTCAAACCCTGCCTGGCCATGCCTGGCCTGTACTCTCTCTCTCCTTGTTCCAATCTCTCTCTCCCTCTCCTCTTGACTCAGTGATGCAAATTCAGGCCAGGTGGTTGGGTCAAGGCCATGAAGCAGGTCCAAGTCCCGCTCCTCCTTCTCTCTCCCCCCACCCTCTTTTGCAGTTGCAGCAGCAGCTGTGGTCAGGCCGCCTTAGCCTCTCCTTCACTGCCACAGCTGGCCTCTCTGTTTCTGCAGTGAGCCCAGGCATGTGTCCAGTCCACCAGCCAGCACTCAGAGCAAAGGATGAACCATCACATGTCAAATCAGCAGCATCTTCTGTTCCGTTCAGCAGCTTTAAATGCCTGTGATTGGTGTGTAATAAAAATTAAATATTGTACTGAGACTTAACAAAGCATAACTCAAAAGGTGGGTGAACAGACAATTGCCCCTCCTCTTCTCCCTCACTACTCCTGGACCTCTTTAGACTATGAGAGAAAGGTCAGTAGAGATGAATATGGTAATGTGATGTAGGCTATCTGAGCTGTTTGACATCCCCCAGACACTCCACTAACACCCCGACACCAAGTAGTAGAGAGTGGTGGGTAGGATGTACATACATACATTACATATAGTACACACACACACACACACACACACACACACACACACACACACACACACACACACACACACACACACACACACACACACACACACACACACACACACACACACACACACACACACACACACACACACACACACACACACACACACACACAGACACACACACATATAAAATCAAAACATAGAAGGGGCCATGTCACTTTGAGTCTCAGCCTTGCAAAGATGTAGAAAAGCAACCGGGGCTCGCTGTCTCTCTGTCTCTTTGAGATGCCATTTGTTTTGTGTTTGAGGTGCCAAGCTATTTTTGGGCAAAGACACAGCTGCCGACAGACACAATGAGGCCCAGAGAACAACACACAGGGAGCTGTCTGTTTGTCTGTCTGTGGCCGTGCCGCTGCAGTAAGAGGTACCATTGAAAATGTGTGTTTATTCCTCCTCCACTCAACCTCCTGTTATCTCTCCTCTCCATGATGCTGCTGTACAAAGTGCCTCCAGATTGCACCTGGCTTTGACTGTGAGCAAAAAGCGAGAAACACACACACAGTACTGCATGCACACACTTATATGCACCCCCCATCCCCCACACACACACAAGCACAGTAGAAAGCATCAATGTTGCCCTTGCCTCTAAATATATCTTCCTGTCCCTAGCTGTTTTTGTCACCAAAAGAACACACTTCCACACATCTCTACAGATCTCAACAACAAGTCCTGAGTGCTTAAAACTGTGATAGTTAGAAAGAGAGAGAGAAACTCATTTACTACCACCTGGCGCTAGCCTGTAAATGTGCTCCTTTGGGAAAGTATTCATTTCCCAACCGAAAAAAAAAGGTATCTTGATCCTTAGGAGTCCTCCAATAGTCACTCAGGGGGAAACTAAATTAGTTGTGCAAAGGAGTCATACAATAGTGATAGAAGAACCAATACAGAAGAAAGCTAAAAAAAAACATAATTATCACAGCTCAGTAAATAATCCGGCATGTCCGTCTATCACAAAATTCTGGTCACAGTTGTATTCCTGACATATTATTATCTGACTGAATAACTGCCAGCTGGAAATTCTCTTGTTAGAGGAGCATGTTGAGCACAAGGTGTTCTTCTGTATCACATCTTGTGCAGACAGGGATGAGGTGAGAAATGACAAAAAGAGGATCGGGAAAAAAGCTAAAGGAAAAAAAGCACATCAAGGACATAACAAAACAAATTGTGAGAGATGAGAGAGAGATGGGGGAGAGCGAGAGAGATGGGGAGAGAGATGGGGGAGATGGAGACAGATGGGGAGAGGGAGAGAGATGGGGAGAGGGAGAGAAATGGGGAGAGAGATGGGGGAGAGGGAGAGAGAGAGAGAGATGGGGGAGAGAGAGAGAGATGGGGAGAGAGATGGGGAGAGAGAGAGAGATGGGGAGAGAGATGGGGGAAAGGGAGAGAGATGGGGAGAGAGATGGGGAGATGGGGAGAGATGGGGAGAGAGATGGGGGAGAGAGAGAGATGGGGAGAGAGAGAGATGGGGATAGAGATGGGGAGAGAGATGGAGGGGGAGAGATGGGGGAGAGAGATGGGGGGAGATGGGGAGAGAGATGGGGGAGAGATGGGGAGAGCGATGGGGAGAGAGAGAGAGATGGGGGAGAGGGAGAGAGATAGAGATGGGAGAGAGATGGGGGAGAGAGAGAGAGATGGGGGGGGAGAGAGAGAGAGAGATGGGGGGAGAGAGATGGGGAGAGAGAGAGAGAGGGGGAGAGAGAGAGAGATGGGGAGAGAGAGAGAGATGGGGAGAGAGATGGGGGAGAGGGAGAGAGATGGGGAGAGAGAGAGATGGAGAGAGAGAGAGATGGGGGGAGAGAGAGAGAGATGGGGGAGAGAGAGAGAGATGGGGAGAGAGAGAGAGATGGGGAGAGGGAGAGAGATAGGGAGAGATGGGGAGAGAGAGATGGGGGGAGAGAGAGAGAGATGGGGGAGAGAGATGGGGGGAGAGAGAGATGGGGGGAGAGAGAGAGAGTTGGGGGGAGAGAGAGCGAGATGGGGGGGAGAGAGATGGAGAGAGAGATGGGGGAGAGAGATGGGGGAGAGGGAGAGAGATGGGGGAGAGAGAGCGATGGGGAGAGAGATGGGGGAGAGAGAGATGGGGAGAGAGAGAGATGGGGAGAGAGATGGGGGAGAGAGAGAGAGATGGGGAGAGAGATGGAGGAGAGGGAGAGAGATGGGGAGAGAGAGATGGGGGAGCGGGAGAGAGATGGTGGGAGAGAGAGAGATGGGAGAGAATGAGAGATGGGAGAGAGAGAGCGATGGGGGAGAGAGAGAGAGGGGGAGAGAATGAGAGAGAGACAGAGAAAGATGGGGGGAGATAATGAGAGAGAGAGAGAGAAGAGAGAGATGGGGAGAGAGATGGGGGAGAGAGAGAGAGATGGGGAGAGAGATGGGGGAGAGGGAGAGAGATGGGGAGAGAGAGATGGGGGAGCGGGAGAGAGATGGGGGGGAGAGAGAGATGGGAGAGAATGAGAGAGCGAGAGAGCGATGGGGAGAGAGAGATGGGGAGAGAATGAGAGAGAGACAGAGAAAGATGGGGAGATAATGAGAGAGAGAGAAAGATGGGGAGAGAATGAGAGAGAGAGAAAGAGAGAGATGGGGAGGGAATGAGAGAGAGAGGGAGATGGGGGGAGAGAGAGAGAGATGGGGAGATAATGGGAGAGAGAGAGATGGGGAGAGAGATGAGAGAGAGAGGGAGAGGGAGAGAGATGGGGGAGAGGGAGAGAGATGGGGAGAGAGAGATGGGGGAGAGGGAGAGAGATGGGGGAGAGAGAGAGATGGGGAGAGAGAGAGAGAGGAGAGAGAGATGGGGGAGCGATGGGGGAGAGAGAGATGGGGAGAGAATGAGAGAGAGACAGAGAAAGATGGGGAGATAATGAGAGAGATAGAAAGATGGGGAGAGAATGAGAGAGAGAGAGAGCGAGAGAGAGAGAGAGAGAGATGGGGAGAGAATGAGAGAGAGAGAGATGGGGCGAGAGAGAGAGAGAGATGGGGAGAGAATGAGAGAGAGAGAGAGAGAGAGAGAGAGAGAGAGAGATGGGCAGAGAATGAGCGAGAGAGAGAGAGAGAGAGAGAGAGATGGGGAGAGAATGGAGAATGAGAGAGACAGATGGAGGGAGAGAGAGAGAGAGATGGGGAGAGAATGAGAGAGAGAGAGAGAGAGAGAATGGAGAATGAGAGAGAGACAGATGGAGAGAGAGAGAGAGAGAGAGAGAGAGAGAGAGAGAGAGAGAGAGAGAGAGAGAGAGAGAGAGAGAGAGAGAGAGAGATTGGTATATCACAAGCAGAACCTGAGACCTGGCCTCCACCACACAGCCTGATGACACTGCACCAGCCACCCTGTCTGCTCCAGCCCAGGTCAACCTACCAGCCTCTCAGTCTGCTCCAGCCCAGGTCAGAATACCCGCCTCCCAGTCTGCTCCATCCCAGGTCAGAATACCCGTCTCCCAGTCTGCTCCAGCCCAGGTCAGAATACCCGCCTCCCAGTCTGCTCCATCCAGACAATCACCCACAACTGCAATCCTTATTGATTCAAATGGGAAGTTCTTTGTCCAGGAAAGATTATTCCCTAGACACCAGGTGTATAAATTATGGTGTCCTACAACTGACAGTGCAGTGCAGTTACTCAGTCAGACCAGGATTGACACCCCCGACAACATCATCATACACACTGGCACAAACGACCTTCATGCCAAAGGTGAAAATGTATCTGGGGCAGTGAGAAGAGTGGTAGAACGGGCACAGGTTCCCAACAACCAATATAGTTGTGTCCACCCTCCTACCAAGAAAAGACTTCCCAGGAAAGTTGATTGACAAAATAAATCAATATATCACTGTGGACTGTGCCTCACTGCTCAACGTCAAAACGGCTCACCACCCCACTCTGACATGTCAACACTTAATGTACATAATGTACATCTTGATCAGGACAATATCAGAACCTTTGCCAAGGACCTAACAGATACAACACTTGGCAGGGACCAACACACCCATCACCCCAGCAACAGAGGTCCCCCGCCCCACCTTCTGAAACAACAGTACCTCCACCATCCCCAGGAGAAAAGAGCCAGACACGGCTTATTGGACCAGGCCCATCACAACACTGCCGATTTTGCAGGTTTTCTTACTTACAAAGCATGTAGAGGTCTGTAATTTTTATCATAGGTAAACTTCAACAGTGAGAGACGGAATCTAAAACAAAAAGTTTTAAGTATTTAATTTGCATTTGGCATAAGCAGGACTTAGCACTGAATGAACTGAAAAAAGGTACCAGTCACATTTGGCTAAAACTTAACAAAGGTACAATCTATTGTGACAATGATGTATACATATGTGAAGCTTATGCTCCTCCTTCAGATTCATCATATTATGATGATCAGTTTTTTGACAATCTCCAAACAGAAATCATTCAATTTCAGGCAGAGGGTAAGGTGCTTATTTGGAGATTTCAATTCAAGAACAGGTTCTGAGCCTGACGATGCGGGAGGTAACCACCACATATTTGGACACCCCTCCTTGTACATTAGCCCTATTATAAATAATAGAAACAGTCCTGACCAAATACTGAACAAAAATGGGAAGGAGTTAGTGCATCTCTGTCGAGCCTTAGGCCTGTACATGCTTAATGGTAGAATCAGAGGGGACTCTTTAGGTCAGTTTACTTACTGCTCAGCTCTTGGGATACGTGTAGTCGATTATGCCATCACTGACATTGACCCCTCCTCTATTAGTGCATTCACTGTCAGACCACAGACACCATTGTCAGATCACAGTCAGATCACCATGTTCCTGAAGAAATTAACCGGCAATATTCATTTAAAAAAACAGCCCAATAAACTCTACAACTTAAACCAATCATACAGATGGGCTCCAAACAGTGCAGAGAGATTCATTGAAACATTGAACTCAAATGAAATAATGAACTCTATACAGTTTTTCAATAACTCACGGTACCAAAACAATAAAGATGGTGTCAATTCAGCTACTCAAAACATCAAGGGCATATTCCAAAAAGCAGAATCGAAAGCAAATTTGAGAAAACCAAAGAAATGCAACACCAGAAACAAAACACAAAATGTTTCTGAAAAATGGTTTGATAATGAATGTAAAACAATTAGAAAACACCTAAAGACAAATGTCAAATGAAAAACATAAGCAGTAAAACAACCCAGAGCTATGCTATGAATACTTTTAAACTCTGAAACAGTATAAACAAACACTGAAATGCAAGAAATTGAATTATACCAACAAGACACTTGATGAAATTGAAAATGCAATTGACCAAAATCAGTTCTGGGACATGTGGAACAGTTTAAGCACGACAAAGCCACAATAATTAGCCATACAAGATGTAGGAATTTGGAAAAAATTATTTTGATAATCTATACAAAAAGACTTACAACAGAACCAATTAGAAATTAAAGAAAAATTGAACATCCTTGAATCCATTAGATTACCCAATAACCCAACAAGAACTAAATGAAAAGCTCAAATCTGTAATATCAAAGAAGGCTTGTGGTCTAGATACCATCAGAAATGAAATGCTGAAACACAGCACACCTGAGTTGCAAAATGCTGTGCTTAAATTGTTCAACATGGTTTTAACTTCTGACTGCTTCCCTGATGTCTGGAACCAGGGGCTCATCTCCCCTATCCACAAAAGTGGAGATAAATCAGACCCCAATAATTACAGGGGAATTTGCGTAAAGGTTTTCTGTAGCATTTTGAATTCAAGAATTCAAACCTTTCTTCAAGAAAAAAAATGTAATAAGTAAACATCAAATTGGATTTCTCCCTAACCATCGCACTACTGACCATATATACACCATATATACATATATACACACTAATTAATAAACAAATCCACCAAAAAAAAGAGGGCAAAATCTTTGCTTGCTTTATTGACTTCAAAAAAATCATTTGACTCTAGTTGGCACAAAGGGCTATTCTACAAAATTCTCCAAAGTGGGCTTGGTGGTAAGGTGTATGTGTCATGACTTCCCCCGAAGTCGGCTCCTCTCCTTGTTCAGGCTTGGCGATCGACGTCACTGGTTTCCTAGCCGTCGCCGTTCCATTTTTCATATATCCATTTGTCTTGTCTTGTTCCATACACACCTGGTTTTCATTTCCCCAATCAATCTACTTGTATTTAACCCTCTGTTTCTCATCATGTTTTGTGTGTAATAGTTTTATGTTATTGTGGTGTTTTACGTTTTTTTTTGATTGCTTAAGCACGATTTTCAAAACAGGGCCCGTGTTTTCAAAACACTACACACAATTAGCACAACCACACACCCAATTAGCAAAACACTACAGATCCTTTGCTAAATTAAACACTCTTGTAATAACTATACACTTCTTTTTAAAAACCACACTTTGTTACCATATGAAACACACACGTTTCACATTACTATACTCTGTTTGCACGAGTTACACTCTGCTGTGATAAACCTAAAACACTTTTAGCACTTCTACTTCCCTATGATTAGAGAAGGCTACTATCAAGTACAAATATAATGTAATACTGTAACCAAACGTCACTTTACGTATTGTAAGTAAAAAAAAATACTTTAAAAAAACAACTAGACATTGTCTCTTCGCCTAGCTGGATCTGGCCAGAGAATTTCATCAACATCGCAGGCAATGTTGTCATTAGCAAGACACCTTGGAAAGAAACGTCTTGAATGACGAATCCATTATTGCATTGCTGCTACCTCCATCTGGTCACAGGCCTCCGCCATGGCTTGGATGAGGGGTACCTCAGCCTGGAGACGGAGATCATATACCTTCCACCGCCATGCCGAGAAACTCTTCTATAGGGTTGAGGAATGGAGAGTATGGTGGAAGATCTAGGACGGTGAAATGTGGATGTTGCTGAAACCAGTTCTGAACCAGAGCAGAGTGGTGGAAAGACACATTGTTCCAGACAACAATGTATTGCATATGATCGATTTGATTTGTCGCTGTTATGTTGTGCAATTGGTCCAAGAATGTAAGTATGAGTGCTGTGTTGTAAGGGCCCATAAGGGCATGACGGTGGAGGACCCCATTCTGTGTAATGGCTGCACAGAGTGTTATATTACCCCCTCGTTGCTCTGGGACATTGACTATAACCCTGTGGCCAATGATGTTTCTTCCCCTCCTTCGTGTTCTCGTCAGGTTGAACCCAGCCTCATCTACGTAAATGAACTCATGCTGGATCTCCTCTCTATCCATTCGTAAAACTCTCTGAAAAACTGTCAGGCAAAATTGTGTAGTTCAGTGTAGATCTAGTATACATATTACAGTACAGTAAAAGATTATGAGACAGTATGCAAGATCACTGCTAAAGTGAATACATACCTCTGCATAATCATGCCGCAGTCGTTTCACCCTTTCGGAATTGCGCTCGAAAGGCACTCGATAAATTTGCTTCATTTGAAAAAAAAAATTTCAAATGAAGTGCTGATAGTGCATAGAATACAGTACTGTAAGCAGTTACTGAAACCGTGCAGATGTTTTTGATATGATGATATTTTTACAATACCTATTTTCCAGTCTAAAATTTCTCATCACACTTGCCACTGTATATCGGCTTAAATTTGGCTGTACTCGCAGTCCAGCCTCCCTCAGCGTCAGGCCGTGGTTGACAACGTGGTCAACCAGTGTTGTGCGGATCTCATTTGTCAGAGTCGGTCCTCTTTGAGGTCCTTCTTGTCTTCCTCTTCCTCCCCATCTTCCTCTTCCTCCCCGTCTTCCTCTTCCTCCCTGTCCTCTTCCTCCTCCCCATTGTCATCGTCGTCGTCCTCCCCCTCCTCCTCTTCCTCCTCTTTCTCTGACTCTTTCCATTGTGCTTGAAGACCGATGAACTCACCTGCTGCTTTTATAGTGCTCATACACCTGATTGGTGTGTCTACAATTAAGCAAACGAGTGTTTGCACACCTGATGTGTTGAACCAATTGGTTGGACGGTGTGGTAATTTGACAGTCAGTGCTTTGGTATTGCAAGGACGTGACTTCATGATAGATTTTTGTGTGTAATGTATGTTAAGTGTGTTTAGTGTTTTGCAAATCACTGTCTGTAGAGTTTTGCAACAAGTGTGAGGTTGACAATGTGCTTATAGTTGTGCAAATATGGACTGATGTTTTGCTTCTTGAGTGTAAGGTTTTGCAAATAGTGTACTACTTTTATTGTATTACACGCTTTACTTTTGTTATGTTCCGAGTTTTGAGCGCATTTGATTTATGTACTGCTCTTGTTTTTGAGCGCCTGTTTACATCACTCTACTCTCCTGCACCTGACTTCGCCTCTAATACACTCGTTGACAGTATGACTGAATAAAATGTATGTACACAGAAAACTAGTGTGCAATAAAAATCAAAAACCAAAGAACAGAATTATTTTCACAAAGTCGAGGTGTGAGACAAGGCTGCAGTTTGAGTCCAAATCTTTTCAACATTTACAGTGGGGCAAAAAAGTATTTAGTCAGCCACCAATTGTGCAAGTTCTCCCACTTAAAAAGAAGAGAGAGGCCTTAAAATGTTCATCATAGATACACGTCAACTATGACAGACAAAATGAGAAAACAAATTCAGAAAATCACATTGTAGGATTTTTATGAATTTATTTGCAAATTATAGAGGAAAATAAGTATTTGGTCAATAACAAAAGTTGATCTCAATACTTTGTTATATACCCTTTGTTGGCAATGACAGAGGTCAAACGTTTTCTATAAGTCTTCACAAGGTTGTCACACACTTGCTGGTATTTTGGCCCATTCCTCCATGCAGATCTCCTCTAGAGCAGTGATGTTTTGGGGCTGTTGCTGGGCAACATGGACTTTCAACTCCCTCCAAAGATTTTCTATGGGGTTGAGATCTGGAGACTGGCTAGGCCACTCCAGGACCTTGAAATGCTTCTTACGAAGCCACTCCTTCGTTGCCGGGGCGGTTTGTTTGGGATCATTGTCATGCTGAAAGACCCAGCCACGTTTCATCTTCAATGCCCTTGCTGATGGTAGGCTTTGTTACTTTGGTCCCAGCTCTCTGCAGGTCATTCACTAGGTCCCCCCGTGTGGTTCTGGGATTTTTGCTCACCGTTCTTGTGATAATTTTGACCCCACGGGGTGAGATCTTGCGTGGAGCCTCAGATCGAAGGAGATTATCATTGATATATATTCCAGGGATTGCATAGCAGTTCAGACGTCTTTTGTCCTCGTCTTGTCGTGTCCCGTATATATATATATGTATACATATATGTACAACTTTTTCATACATTTTTTTTAAATGTTCCATAAACTCATCTTCAAAACACTCTCCTGCAACCCGCCTCACCAATTTATATTTATAAAAAAGTATTATTTACCTCAAATCTGTAATCCTCCAAGAACTTAGCCAGAAACTCCAAGACGCTAGCCAGAAGCTAGCCAGGAGCTAGCCAGGAGCTAGCCAGAAGCTAATCCAGAAGCTAATCAGAAGCTAGGTCAGAAGCTAGCCAGAAACTAGCCAGAAGCTAGCCAGGAGCTAGCCAGGAGCTAGCCAGGAACTAGCCAGAAGCTAATCCAGAAGCTAATCAGAAGCTAGTTAAAGCTTTCGTCGATTCCGGAGCAAACATCAGTTGTTCCGGAGCTAGCCAGCCGAGGAGTTCCATCAATCACTCCTGGGCTGCTGTCACCAATCCGGACCCGTTTTGCTGCCTACGCGGCACCCGGGCCTTCACGGCTGGACTGCCTTACCAATTTGTAAGTCGCTCTGGATAAGAGCGTCTGCTAAATGACTTAAATGTAAATGTAAATGTAAATGTTATCTACCCGAAGGAGTTATCCGGCTGGCTCCTCCGTCGCGACGTTGCCTGGGCGCCCATCTGCGGCCTGCTAGCCATTAGCTGTCTTATCGGCTGCTATCTGAATAGACAATCGGACAATTTATTTATTTATTTTTATTGTTATTGTTTTTTTTCTTCTTGGGCCTCAAGCTATATCTATTGTTTTTATTTTTGTTGTTGTTGTGTGATTTGGATTAATCCCCTCTACCACATGGAACCCCACTAATCTACTGACGGAATGCAAGAGGTGGCTAATAACAGATGTCCATCCTATGCTAGCTTGCTACCGATGGCCTGGCTAGCTGTCAAAATCGCCGTGACCCCCAACCAACCTCTCCACTCTCCGGACCCTTTTGATCACTCGACTAAGCATGCCTCTCCTTAATGTCAATATGCCTTGTCCATTGCTGTTCTGGTTAGTGTTTATTGGCTTATTTCACTGTAGAGCCTCTAGTCCTGCTCACCATACCTTATCCAACCTATTAGTTCCACCACCCACACATGCAATGACATCTCCTGGTTTCAATGATGTTTCTAGAGACAATATCTCTCTCTTCATAACTCAATATCTAGGTTTACCTCCACTGTATTCACATCCTACCATACCTTTGTCTGTACATTATACCTTGATGCTATTTTATCGCCCCTAGAAACCTCCTTTTACTCTCTGTTCCAGACGTTCTAGACGACCAATTCTTATTGCTTTTAGCCGCACCCTTATTCTACTCCTCCTCTGTTCCTCTGGCGATGTAGAGGTGAATCCAGGCCCTACAGTGCCTAGCTCCACTCCTATTCTCCAGGCTCTCTCTTTTGACGACTTCTGTAACCATAATAGCCTTGGTTTCATGCATGTTAACATTAGAAGCCTCCTCCCTAAGTTTCTATTCACTGCTTTAGCACACTCTGCCAACACGGATGTCCGAGCTGTGTCTGAATCCTGGCTTAGGAAGACTACCAAAAATTCTGACATTTTAATTCCAAACTACAACCTTTTCAGACAAGATAGAACTGCCAAAGGGGGCGGTGTTGCAATCTACTGCAAAGATAGCCTGCAGAGTTCTGTCCTACTATCCAGGTCTGTACCCAAACAATTTGAACTTCTACTTTTAAAAATCCACCTCTCTAAAAACAAGTCTCTCACCGTTGCAGTCTGCTATAGACCACCCTCTGCCCCCAGCTGTGCTCTGGACACCATATGTGAACTGATTGCCCCCCATCTATCTTCAGAGCTCGTGCTGCTAGGCGACCTAAACTGGAACATGCTTAACACCCCAGCCATCCTACAATCTAAACTTGATGCACACAATCTCACACAAATTATCAATGAACCTACCAGGTACCTCCCCAAAGCCTTAAACACGGGCACCCTCATAGATATCATCCTAACCAACTTGCCCTCTAAATACACCTCTGCTGTCTTCAACCAAGATTTCAGCGATCACTGCCTCATTGCCTGCATCCGTAATGGTTCAGCGGTCAAACGACCTCCACTCATCACTGTAAAACGCTCCCTGAAACACTTCAGCGAGCAGGCCTTTCTAATCGACCTGGCCGGGGTATACTGGAAGGATATTGATCTCATCCCGTCAGTAGAGGATGCCTGGATATTTTTTTAAATGCCTTCCTAACCATCTTAAATAAACATGCCCCATTCAAGAAATTTAGAACCAGGAATAGATATAGCCCTTGGTTCTCCCCAGACCTGACTGCCCTTAACCAACACAAAAACATCCTATGGCGTTCTGCATTAGCATCGAACAGCCCCCGTGATATGCAGCTGTTCAGGGAAGCTAGAAACCATTATACACAGCCAAGCTAGCCAAGACTAGCTTTTTCAAGCAGAAATTTACTTCCTGCAACACTAACTCAAAAACGTTCTGGGACACTGTAAAGTCCATGGAGAATAAGAACACCTCCTCCCAGCTGCCCATTGCACTGAAGATAGGAAACACTGTCACCACTGATAAATCCACCATAATTGAGAATTTCATTAAGAATTTTTCTACGGCTGACCATGCTTTCCACCTGGCTACTCCTACCCCGGTCAACAGCACTGCACCCCCCACAGCAACTCGCCCAAGCCTTCCCCATTTCTCCTTCTCCCAAATCCGTTCAGCTGATGTTCTGAAAGAGCTGCAAAATCTGGACCCCTACAAATCAGCCGGGCTAGACAATCTGGACCCTTTGTTTCTAAAATTATCTGCCGAAATTGTTGCCACCCTTATTACTAGCCTGTTCAACCTCTCTTTCGTGTCGTCTGAGATTCCCAAAGATTGGAAAGCAGCTGCGGTCATCCCCCTCTTCAAAGGGGGGACACTCTTGACCCAAACTGCTACAGACCTATATCTATCCTACCATTGTCACGACTTCCGCCGAAGTTGGCTCTCCTGCCCATTCAGGCGGTGCTCGGCGGTCGTCGTCACCGTCCTATTAGCCACCACCGATCCCTTTTTCGTGTATCTGTTGGTTGTCTAATTGGTTTCACCTGTGTATTGTTTAGTTAATTAGTGTCTGTATTTAATGTAGGTTGTCCCGCCCTTGTTTTGTGCGGGGTTGTTTATTTTGTCATTAATTTTGTCTGTCGGTGTTTTGTGTTTCCTATTCTCCGGTTAGTCTTTATCCTGTGTTGGATAATTTCACCCTGTGTGTATTTGGGTTGACCGTTGTTTATTTTGTTCACCGGAGAATAAAACTTCATATCGCTATCTGCTCTCTGCGCCTGATTCCACCCACCTTGATTAGACATGACAACCATGCTTTTCTAAGGTCTTCGAAAGCCAAGTCAACAAACAGATTACCGACCATTTCGAATCTCACCATACCTTCTCTGCTATGCAATCTGGTTTCAGAGCTGGTCATGGGTGCACCTCAGTCACGCTCAAGGTCCTAAACGATATCTTAACCGCCATCGATAAGAAACATTACTGTGCAGCCGTGTTCATTGATCTGGCCAAGGCTTTCGACTCCGTCAATCACCACATCCTCATCGGCAGACTCGACAGCCTTGGTTTCTCAAATGATTGCCTCGCCTGGTTCACCAACTACTTCTCTGATAGAGTTCATTGTGTCAAATCGGAGGGTCTGCTGTCCGGACCTCTGGCAGTCTCTATGGGGGTGCCACAGGGTTCAATTCTTGGACCGACTCTCTTCTCTGTATACATCAATGAGGTCGCTCTTGCTGCTGGTGAGTCTCTGATCCACCTCTACGCAGACGACACCATTCTGTATACTTCTGGCCCTTCTTTAACAACTCTCCAGGTAAGCTTCAATGCCATACAACTCTCCTTCCATGGCCTCCAATTGCTCTTAAATACAAGTAAAACTAAATGCATGCTCTTCAACCGATCGCTACCCGCACCTGCCCGCCTGTCCAACATCACTACTCTGGACGGCTCTGACTTAGAATACGTGGACAACTACAAATACTTAGGTGTCTGGTTAGACTGTAAACTCTCCTTCCAGACCCATATCAAATATCTCCAATCCAAAGTTAAATCTAGAATTGGCTTCCTATTTCGCAACAAAGCATCCTTCACTCATGCTGCCAAACATACCCTTGTAAAACTGATCATCCTACCAATCCTCGACTTTGGCGATGTCATTTACAAAATAGCCTCCAATACCCTACTCAATAAATTGGATGCAGTCTATCACAGTGCAATCCGTTTTGTCACCAAAGCCCCATATACTACCCACTATTGCGACCTGTACGCTCTCGTTGGCTGGCCCTCGCTTCATACTCATCGCCAAACCCACTGGCTCCTTTACCCTGCTAGGTAAAGTCCCCCCTTATCTCAGCTCGCTGGTCACCATAGCATCTCCCACCTGTAGCACACGCTCCAGCAGGTATATCCCTCTAGTCACCCCCAAAACCAATTCTTTCTTTGGCCGCCTCTCCTTCCAGTTCTCTGCTGCCAATGACTGGAACGAACTACACTAGCTTTAATAAGCACCAACTGTCAGAGCAGCTCACAGATTACTGCACCTGTACATAGCCCCTATATTTTAGCCCAAACAACTACCTCTTTCCCTACTGTATTTTATTTATTTTGCTCTTTTGCACCCCATTATTTTTATTTCTACTTTGCACATTCTTCCATTGCAAATCTACCATTCCAGTGTTTTACTTGCTATATTGTATTTACTTTGCCACCATGGCCTTTTTTGCCTTTACCTCCCTTATCTCACCTCATTTGCTCACATCGTATTTAGACTTGTTTATACTGTATTATTGACTGTATGTTTGTTTTACTCCACGTGTAACTCTGTGTCATTGTATGTGTCGAACTGCTTTGCTTTATCCTGGCCAGGTTGCAATTGTAAATGAGAACTTGTTCTCAACTTGCCTACCTGGTTAAATAAAGGTGAAATAAAAATAAATAAAAAATCAGTGGTCTTGTATGTCTTCCATTTCCTAATAATTGCTCCCACAGTTGATTTCTTCAAACCAAGCTGCTTACCTATTGCAGATTCAGTCTTCCCAACCTTGTGCAGGTCTACAATTTGGTTTCTGGTGTCCTTTGACAGCTCTTTGGTCTTGGCCATAGTGGAGTTTGGAGTGTGACTGTTTGAGGTTGTGGACAGGTGTCTTTTATACTGATAACAAGTTCAAACAGGTGTCATTAATACAGGTAACGAGTGGAGGACAGAGGAGCCTCTTAAAGAAGAAGTTACAGGTCTGTGAGAGCCAGAAATCTTGCTTGTTTGTAGGTGACCAAATACTTATTTTACACCATCATTTGCAAATAAATTCATTAAAAATCCTACAGTGTGATTTTCCAGATTTTTTTTTCTGATTTTGTCTGTCATAGTTGAAGTGTACCTATGATGACAATTACAGGCCTGTCTCATCTTTTTAAGTAGGAAAATAATTGGTGGCTGACTAAATTAGTTTTTGCCCCACTTTATATCAATGAATTAGCAGACATGGATCATTCTCCAGCACCAGGACTCTTACTATTTGACACAGAGGTGAAATACCTGCTATATGCTGATGACTTCGTACTTCTATCACCAACCAAAAAAGGTCTTCAACAGAACATTAATATTGCCATAATTGGGCCCTGGCAGTACGTTTCCAAAAAACTAAACAAAAAAAAAAAAAACAGATGTCAGAAGCACAAATATAAATTCACCCTGAACAACACCATAATTGAACACACTAAAAATTACGCCTACCTTGGTCTGATCATATCTGCATCGGGAAACTTTAATATGGCAGTGAATGCACTCAAAGAAAAAAAGAAAAATATTTGACAGTGTAATCCTACCAATAGCTCTTTACGGTAGTGAGGTTTGGGGGCCACTCATTAAACTGGACTTTAAAATGTGGGACAAACATCCAATTGAAGCCCTACATGCAGAATTCTGTCGGAAAATTCTACAAGTCCAGAGAAATACACCAACTAATGCATGTAGGGCAGAATTGGGCCGCTTTCCAGTAGTAATGAAAATACAGAAAAGATCCTTAAAATTTTGGCTACATCTAAATTCAAGTCCAAATTGAAGTCTGCAATTTAAAGCACTTCAAACCCAAGAGCTGAGCCCAGAAACGAGCCCTCTCAGTCAGCTGGTGTTGTACCTCACCAACCAAGCTGACACCAGCACTGCTTCAAAATAAAGAATTCCAATAAACTAAATCGTGAACCAATCCAAAGACTCATATTTACAACATTGGAAAAACTAAACAAAATCCCAAAGCCAACTAAATTGCTATCTGACCCTAAACAGAGAATATGAATTGGCTGATTATCTCTACTCTGTCAGAGATACGAAGCAGAGACAGATCCTTACCAAGTACAGGCTGAGTGACCACCGATTGGCAATAGAAACTGGCAGACATAAAAATACAAAGAGGAGTATGTGGTCACTGCAAGACAGGGGAGCGAGAGACAGAGATGCACTTTCTCCTTTACTGTGATAAATATTCCTCACAAAGAGATTCATTATTCACAGAAATGACAAATTATTCCAAATTTGAACTTACAGTTTTTCTCAATTGCTAAAACACAATTTCTGAAACCTTGCTCCATTTCCCGAAAACATTAAACACAAAACCTCATCTTCAAGCACTATTTACATAACCTCTGACTCCTCTTGCAAAATGAAACATTCGCCTCAAAACAGTTTTACCTGTGTTCAAAATCAAGCACTGCTCTCAAATCCTAAACAAAGTGATCAAAATGATATACACTCTCAACCAGTCAGTAAACAATACACCGAAAAATAGAAAACACATTGTTCAAAACATACAATTCTCAGGGAGAAGTACATTTTTAATCTAAAAAAATATTCATAATTGTCCGTCATTGTCTTTTGATGAACGAAAACATGTTCTATCATTGTAGCTCAAAATTGATCAGAAATTACTACTCTGCTTTGCTCTTTGCAATTTTCTTTTTGTTCTTCCTCCTCCTTGTACCCCTATTTTTACAGTACTGTACCCTGCATCTCACAGACTTGTCCATTGTCTCTGTGATACTGTAATTCTTGTTCTTTGTTGATATGAACCTGCAACCAGTCAAAATCTATTGAGCAGTCAGTACTGTTAATAAATGGAAAGCAGAATGTTCAGGGCCATACAATTTGTCCATTGTACAGTATACAGCCTACAATGCACTGTACTACAGTATACAATACTGTAAAAGGGACAAAAATCAAAGGAGTAAACATGTGATCAATGTGCTTCTTCTTGTCTTTGGGCTGGGTCAGGCCAGAGCACTTCGTCGACATCACAAGCAATATTGTCCCTCCTGAGGCAACGGGGGAAGAAGACTCTTGTGTGCCGTGTCCAGCCCTGACATGATTCCTCACCTATATCACCACAAGCTAAATCCATGGCTTGCAGCAGATTTACTCTGGTGTAGGGTTGTCTATCATACATTTTCCATCTCCAAGAGGAGAAAAACTCCTCAATCGGATTCAGGAAAGGCGAGTATGGAGGGAGGTACAAGTTCATAAACTGTCCATTGATGTTAAACCATTCCCTTACCTGAGCAGCTCGGTGGAAACTGACATTGTCCCACACTATCACATAGGTGGGAATGGGATTCTCATTTAGCTCTTAACCCTGCTGCTCTTGAACCTGCTGCTCAAATAAAATATCACTTAGATTGGTAATACATCTTAGAAGGTGCTGGGTGTTATATGGCCCGAGTGTAACATGGTGATGTAGAACACCATGTTGCTGATAGCAGCACAGATTCGTACAGAGACAGTGCAGAGACAGTGCTATACTGTAGAGTACAATTAGGCTTCTGATTCACATACATTGTATGTACTGAAGAGTAATGTCATTCACATAGTATGTGTTGGTACTGTAGACAATCTGGATTACAGTAAATGTTTCTGAATGTACACTTACTTGCACATACTGAGCTTTCAGTTCTTTCACCCTTGGTGAGTTGCACTCAAAAGGTTCTCTGTATACGTGTTTTATTCGCATCCTGTTACGATGAAGGACGCGGTCAATTGTGGAAATGCTCACACTGTCGATTCCCTGGAAGTGTGTGTTGTCTTGTATCACTCGTTCCTGGATTTCTCTGAGTCATATTGCATTATCTTGAAGGACCATGCCAACTATAACGGCCTCTTGCTCCCGAGTGAATATAGCTGTCCTTCTACCTGCATGTGGCAGCCTTGCAATTCTACAAAAAGTAGTTGTGCAGTTACAAAACATATTCATGCAGTACAATAGATTTATTTTTTAATTTTACTAGGCAAGTCAGTTAAGAACAAATTCTTATTTTCAATGACAGCCTAGGAACAGTGGGTTAACTGCCTGTTCAGGGGCAGAACGACAGATTTTGTAACTTGTCAGCTCTGGGATTTGAACTTGAAACCTTTCGGTTACTAGTCCAATGCTCTAACCACTAGGCTACACTGTCGCCCCACATACAGTGATTAACTTTACAAATGTCTATTGAAACAGCTGCATATAATGTAGTACAGTAAATTTGCAATTACAAAAATACAGTAGTATACCTTACCTGGTCTCTTCTCTGAATGTCCTTACCATGGTGGACACAAAATCTACTCAAATTAGGTTGCACTCTAAGTCCTGCTTCCCTCGTTGTCAGTCCATGGACAAGAACATGGTCTATAACTTGCTCGAATTTCATCAGATATTTCCACTCTTTGTCTTCCTCTTCGTCCTCCTCTTCCTCGTTCTTGCCCTCCTCCTCCTCTTCCTCCTCGTCGCCCACCTCACATACGCACTCATCCTCATCCTCTCACATTGTTTCTTCTATCCATTCTCAGACTTTCTCCTTCCCACCTTCAACAACCTGTTTGCTCTCTGAACTGGCTTATATTGGTTGTGTCCCATCATTTGAAACAGGTTAAATAAATTTTGAGTGGTTGTGTTCAATCAATGACATGTGTTCTCTATTTGTATTTCATTGTTGCCACTTGTGTTTACCAGTATGGATGACATGTGCATTAGAGTGCAGAATGTGTTTTGAGAATGAGAATGTGTTTAGAGTTTTGCTGAAAAGTCTAAGTGAGATCTGCAAATAGTGTTTTACCATGTGAATTGGTTTAAGGTATTGACAACAGACTACATAATTAGCTAAACGAGTCCAGGCAACTGAGAACTTTGTTCAGCCAATGGGTTTGAGAAAAACTGTATTAAACCCAGAGGAAAAGCTAAAAATACTCATGAGCGAAGGAGCAATGGCTCCTCTTGCAGCCAAATATGTAGTTGCCTAGCAAAGCCCGAGGGACACTGAATAATAACATCTGCATAGTAAGCAGTAACTTACTTATTATTACTATTATTGTTATTTCTATTATTATTGTTGTTTATCATTCCAAATAGTAGTGGTATGGGTGCTAATGGTAATGATAGCAGTTTGGTGAAGGTGGTGGTAGTAGCAGTGGTAATGATGATAGTAGTTGTAGTACTTATGTAATGGTGAAGATGACAGTTATTTAGTTATAAGTTAGTTATAAGTTTCATTTTTCATATTTTGATTTTTATATTTATTACATTACATTCCACTATTGACTGTTACCATTTTATTGTTATTATTTTTGTATTTGATTTTGTATTATTTACTACCATTTTATATTATTATTTGTTATTGTTTATAATTTTATTACAATGTATATTGTATACAATATTGACACAATATTGACACAATGTTTTTCATGCCAATAAAGCAGCTTGAATTTGAATTTGAATTTGAATTTGAGAAGAGAATGAGAGAGAGAGAGAGAGAGAGAGAGAGAGAGAGAGAGATCGGGAGACAATGAGAGAGAGAGATCGGGAGACAATGAGAGAGAGAGAGAGATCGGGAGACAATGAGAGAGAGAGAGATCGGGAGACAATGAGAGAGAGAGAGCGAGAGAGAGAGAGAGAGATCGGGAGACAATGAGAGAGAGAGAGATCGGGAGACAATGAGAGAGAGAGAGATGGGGAGACAATGTGAGAGAGAGAGATGGGGAGACAATGAGAGAGAGAGAGAGAGAGAGAGAGAGAGAGAGAGAGAGAGATGGGGAGAAAATGAGAGAGTGAGAAATGGGAAGAGAATGAGAAAGAGAGAGAAATGGGGAGAAAGAAAAATGGAGAGAGAGAGAGAGATTGAGAGAGAATGAGAGAGACAGAGAGAGGGAGAGAATGAGAGAGAGAATTTGAGAGAGAGAGAAAGACAGAGAGGGAGAGAATGAGAGAGAGAAATGGGAAGAGAATGAGAGAGAATGGAGAGAGACAGAGTGAGGGAGAGACAGAGAGCTCATTACTCTGCGAACAGCAGTCCAAGTTGTTACATGTTGGGACGTTGTTTGCAAGTGAATCTGTTTAAGGGAGCATCAGAATGCAAGATATGATAGATAGACAATCTGCTGAAGGGAGCCGGGCGAGGCTGTCTGCATACACTGTCTGGAACATAATACACGCACACACAGTTTTATTATTTCTGCTGCATTTTTTTTTTACCTTTATTTTACTAGGCAAGTCAGTTAAGAACAAATTCTTATTTTCAATGGTGGCCTAGGAACAGTGGGTTCACTGCCTGTTCAGGGGCAGAACAACAGATTTGTACCTTGTCAGCTCTGGGATTTGAACTTGCAACCTTCCGGTTAGTAGTCCAACGCTCTAACCACTAGGCTGCCCTACCCTGGCGCACCCGCATTGTCGAGAAGGAACCTACAAGTAAGCATTTCGTTGGAAGATGCATACCATGTGTATCCCGTACCTACAACTAATAAAACATGAGACTTCAAACTCTGAGGGAAGGCTGAATCTGCAATCTTACAGCTTCTTACATACTTTCAGTTAAGCTCAATGCTAATTCATACAGATTCATTTAACCAATGATCTGTAAAAGGAAGGGAGCTAGAAATGCATAGAACTCATTTCTGACCAGTGTTTTTCCTGCTAGTTTAGATGTATTATCAACAAGCGATAAAGAAAGAGCCAAACCATGACATTGATTTAACCTTTTTCCCCCACTGTAAGTGGAAACAACCACAAATGCCATCGGAACAGTTAAGACAGACAAAGGGAGTCCTCCAACAGTCCTCCTTTTCACCACTGCATCTTCAAGCTGCTATTCATTCAGACAGTAGTTGTGGTGATGAATAGGACAACTAGTTGATCAACTCCTCCTCAGCACACAGAATCCCAAACCTGCTCCCTTCTTTCTCTCTTTACTTCCTCTCATGAAAAGCCATGGAGTAACAAGATGTGCTGCAATGAAAGAACGAAAGAAAGTCCTTGGCTCCACTGGAAGGAAAGAGATCCTAATGGTAAACAAGCTGGAACAAGAGCCTTAGGCTCTCTCCACAAGCTATAATCCTCTCCTCCTCAGTCCCTGGAGGGGCACTAAGTCACTGGAAAAGGATGGAGGGATGATGCAATGGGGAGACAGAGTGAGCTGAGCATTCAATGAGTATGTCCCACTAGGGCGGGAGGGGTGTGAGGAGGGTGAGAGAACCTAAGCCCTGGGGTTATCTGATTGGGAGACTTCAAGGTGGAACAGCCTCCTCCTTGCCCATTGAGGTGTGAGGGATTAGGTTGGAGATGCCTTTAGTCTGCTGAACACACTGTAGCCTCTGAAAAATGGGCTGAGAGAGAGAGAGAGAGAGAGAGAGAGAGAGAGAGAGAGAGAGAGAAAAGCACAGCATAGGAACAGATATAGCAGGGCAAAAGTAACATTGAAATCGTTAATCATTTTTTACTGCTTGTTAATGTCATGTTTCAGCTATACACACACGAATGATGGAGATGGTCGTGTTGAAGTGATTGTGATTGAAATCCGACACATTCAATGACTTCTTTGCGTTGGCTCAATGAGAGGAAAGCCCTGGAGGGGAGCTGATTTACATCTAATGTACACATGTAGACACATCTGCCTGCAGTCATCATCCAGCCTGGATGCATAAACCAGACGCAACATAGTAAATGTACAAATTAGTATGTTTGGTATGGTTACATAGGACAGTAGGTTACTTAAGCCAATAAATGAAGTAGGGGGGTTGGGGTTCGAATCACATCACAGACAACTTTATCAGTTTAGCTAATTAGCTACTTTGCAACTACTTTAACTACTTTGCAACTACATACATAGCATGTTATCTAACCCTTCCCCTAACTCTAAACTTAACCCCTAGCCTAGCTGGGTTGTTACACCAATTAGGTGTATTTTGAGTAGTGTAGAAAAACAGTTTTGAACATTCTGTCATAAAGAGCATATGCTAAACTTAACAAAAAATATGTTTTACCATCTCAAGAGGTTAAATATTTTTAAAAAGACTATAGTAACTGCCTATTAAGTGCCAAATAGTGGGTTGATGTCTTAAATCATCCATAAATCCCCTTGTGACAGGGAGGAATTGAAGATTGTTGTGTGCAACAGGGAGGGGCAAATGAATGCAAATTGTTAAAACGTATCTAGCCTGTCTCTCTATGGGTAAGAGCGTTGACATGTTATGCTCAACCCACTCAGTTTTCCACCAGAAAATGGTAGAACCAGTTCACCTGCTTTTACACTATGTGTCACGTCTGCTCCCACTCTTCTCTCACAGCCTGGCGCTTGAGGGCGCAAGGCTGCCCTGCTTCACGTTCTCCTGCCATCAATTAAGCACACCTGCCTTCCCTCGTCACGCGCTTCAGCGATATTGGACTCACCTGGACTCACTTATCATCTGTTTATTACCTCCCCTATTTTTGTCAGTTTCCCTGCTCTGTTCCCTGCTGATACATTGTTTTTTGTCTTTCTTTTCTTGTATGCTGATGCTGTTCCTGTCTCGTTCCATGTACGTTCTTTATTAAATGTTTGACTCCCCGTACCTGCTTCGTCTCTCCAGCGTCAATTCCATGTGACACAATGATTAATGATATTAAATGTTCAATGTTTTTAAGGAATAGTTACACCATTAAAATGAGAGTTCAGTCCACATAACAGGGTTCACCTTAAAATAATAATCTTCAGAAATTTCTTTGTCAAAGCAACAAAATAAATAGGGATTTACAATGATGGTGAAAACTTGGATAAATGTTGGGATTAAGTTGTTTAAAATCTTCCTAGAAGTCACAGAGCATGCACACACAAGGGCATGTCAAAATGCTGAATGTTGTCACCTTAGAAAGTCTTTATTCATATTAAGGCGCACTTCATTAAAGTGCATAACATGCTTTTAAAATTCAATATAAAAATATATATTTGTGCACAATTTGTACATAAAACATCAAAGGGATGCAAAAGGCACTTATTTCATGGAATGACCCAGCTATCATTAGCTACAACAAATTGGAATTCGTAACATATTATATGTATTGACAACTTGTAACATATTGTACGAATTGGAATTCATATATGAATTGGAGGACGTAACATGTCATGTGAAATGGATGATGGACATCCACAAATTAAAGCATATCATAGATATAACATATAATCCTAAATAGAGGGGAACACATTTACATTTACTCTGCTACATTGACCCCTGAGTCCAGGTTGCATCATCTCACACCTGCATACTCTACTCTGCTTTGTGTGTGTGCATGCATGAATGTGTCCCATTGGATTGCTGGATCCATATCAACTGAGTGCAATAAGATCACATTATTTAACCAATTACACAAACTCCCAGCACAATCATACATTTACATAACAACATCTGTTTCTTATTATGGAGGATACTATGGATAATAAGCATTGGACTGAAGCGTTGTTGAACAGTTTAACATGTTTTATAGTCTCTTTTATGAAGCAGATGGGCCAGTCCTCCTGAAGGACTGCAGTGCAGGGTCAGCTGGGTTTCACTTCGACTCCTAATGGTTTCATTGAAGTGGATTTAGTGGGCACGCAGGAAGTTAAGTGACCTAAGCAGGTGATCAAGTTGTGAAGAGGCAGCTAATTGGCCTGGACTGGAGCTCTGACTGAAGCAGAAGTGTCTCCTCTAGAGCTAGCAGGGTAAGACTATAAACATTTTGAGCTACGTAGCAGGGCAAACACTGTAGGATTTTTTTGTGGCCTTGGAAATTAAACAATGCTCAATATTTAGTCTCTAAAATAAAATCAAAATGATTTAATCCAAAGTCAAATAAAAAAACGCTTCCACAAAACATGGTGGTTGAGACTGCATGTGTTCCCCCCAGATGGAGAGGCCTGTCTGCCTATTCATGGGAGTAATGTGCGTAAATCCCATGTGATGGACTCTTTCTGACATATTTTCCAGTCAGCGCCCAACATGGCAATAGTCTACAAACTCAACCCATACATCGGTATGCTTTGAGGATGTGAAGGGTCAAGTTAACAAATTTGTTTGAATTGATAAAACACACATACTAATTATGCTCTAAGAAGATGACCATGGAGGAAACTCAGAAAAACACTGTATCTAAAAGGAGGATTGCAATTGAACCTTGACTGAACCAAGTTTGTTTCACTGTCAGAATTTAAACAGAGTAAAAAAGCAGTTGAAAAGGAAGGGTTTGGATTACATGGCCTTTTGACCGGATAACCATCTCCATGTGGGTTTGTCTGCATGTGTTCTCTACAGAGGCTGCAGGAAATGGGATCCAGCACTGACGTTTTCACCACAGGAATGTAGGGGCCCGAAAGGAGATGTATTAGGGCCAGCTGATGGGCCAGGAGATGGGGACCGGGGATGAGGGAAAAACATGGTCACCAATTACTAACTGTCAACGGAAACTCATCTGACAAGTCTCATAGAACTTAGTTAAACGGTCATTCATTAAAATAACACTTTTTAAGTTTTATTTACCCCCTTTTCTCCCCAATTTCATGGTATCCAATTGTTGTAGTAGCTACTATCTTGTCTCATCGCTACAACTCCAGTACGGGCACAGGAGAGACGAAGGTTGAAAGTCATGCGTCCTCCGATACACAACCCAACCAGCCGCACTGCTTCTTAACACAGCACACATCCAACCCGGAAGCCAGCCACACCAATGTGCCGGAGGAAACACTGTGTACCTGGCAACCTTGGTTAGCACGCACTGCGCACATCCCGCCACAGGAGTCGCTGGTGCGCGATGAGACAAGGACATCCCTAACGACCAAGCACTCCCTAACCCGGACGACACTAGGCCAATTGTGCATCTCCCCACACACCTCCTGGTCGCGGCCGGTTACGACAGAGCCTGGGCGCGAACCCAGAGTCTCTGATGGCACAGCAGTACAGCACCCTTAACCACTGCGCCACCCGGGAGGCCTAAAATAACACTTTTGTGTCTTAACTCTTCACACTGGTAGGAATTGGCCTATATGGGATAGGGCTAAATTGAAATGTTTCTTACAGAAGAAATATGAAAAGCATATGCATAACCATGGTACCAACTAAAATGGAACAGTGTGGAGATTATGGGAAAGTTATTAGGCTAGGTGAGGACATTATTAGGTGAAGACACAACAGTTCACCTGACAAGACTGAATCCAAACATGACACTGTTGATTTTTATGTGTATTTTACATTTACTGTACCTTTCGATAGCGAAATCTGAAAATACTCTGGACACATTCAGTAACATGCTAGAGATTTGGGGTAGGTGCAAGATTAGGAAGAAACATGTCAAGGGTTTGAGTGAGAGGTCTAACTGGTGTGGACAGTTCCTAAGTGTGCACAGTTCCTAAGTAATTTCATTGCATTTTAAGTACTCAAAGAAGTGTCTTCAACTATAAGGTACTCTTTTGAGCTAGTGCAAGCGTAGTTGTTTTGTGTGGAACACAGCCCTGCATCCCGACAGAAATCAAATTAAAATTAAAAACAGGCTCCGACCCTGGTTCGACAGTGATCTTATCTCACCTCAAGAATCCTCAATGTCTCATCTTTCAAAATACATAGACTCCTCTTAATTTACAGCATTTCCCTCACTGAGACAATAAAAACAGTGCAAAAAATTGCCCAATTAGGGAGGGATGGGTGCAACTTTGTGTTGCGCAGGGTGCTCAAATTCAGAATGGCTGTAAGTCAAAACCCATACAGAGCTGTGAAGCAGAGACTCACAGCAGGTTTGATGTCCTGTATAGCACGTTACTGTACAGATACTGCGTTCCAATTAAGGTACTTATCAGTGCCCAAATCTGCCTTTTTCAACCCATCTACGGATACGAGTGTAAAGGGCTACTGAGATCACCAGTACTCAATTTCACCCACAACACATACAGCTTAAACTATCATTAATTCAGTGAAAAGAATGAAGTTCATAACGTTTCATCATCTGTGACTCTGGGTGTCTGTCCTTGAATAAATCCCCTCGGTTTAATCCCCAATCTATTGACTAGAGATTACTGCCAAAATGCTGGAGATAGTAAGATTGAAGGAGAAGGAGAAAGGGAGCAGAACATTTCCTACAGACCGGTGGAAAATTAGCTTTTTTGGTGAGAAAAATGTAAATAAATTGAATCTGGGTGAGATTTTCTGCCTTTGTGAGACTCTAAACTAAGGCCTAGCCTGGATAATATGTGATCACATAAAATAACTTAAACTCGTTAGTTACACGCGATATCTCAATGGGTCCAAGGGGGGTGCTGTATTATTCATGGGGGACAACATGTTTACTGTTGCCTTTTTTTGTAGCCAACAGCTAGGATTTGAAGGTAGACCTAGGTTTTTAGGAAAGGAGAAATGTAATTTGCTTTTGTGTCAGATGAGCTAGTGGCTTTGATTGATGAGAACTTTTAGGTGTGTGTGTGTGTGTGTGTGTGTGTGTGTGTGTGTGTGTGTGTGTGTGTGTGTGTGTGTGTGTGTGTGTGTGTGTGTGTGTGTGTGTGTGTGTGTGTGTGTGTGTGTGTGTGTGTGTGTGTGTGTGTGTGTGTGAGAGAGAGAGTTCGCTAAATCTCAATATGTCCATTCAGAGAGTTTCTTAAAGTAGCCTGTCTGTACTCCATCTCTTTAATCAGATAAAAGGATAGACAATAACTGAAGTGAGCATAACAAACATTTAGGCAAGTGTCATGATGGTCAGCATATGTGTGAGGAATGACGACAGGTGCCAGTTTCTGCCATGATTCAATCATCTTACAATATATTCAGTAGCTTAGAGTATTTCTCTCATTATGTCTTCTTCTCTAGCCACTTTGGACAACCTATGCCACGGAGAATGATTGCAGCAGCAGCGTTTGTGTATCAGAACTGGTGTGAATAGTTTTGTGCATCAAAATCGGAATCCGTATTGTTCCAGAATTCGGACGAAAAAAACACAAAGCAGTTGGTGTGAAAAGGCCTTTTGTATAATTTCAGACAGTAGTTTTGAAAGCATTTGTATATATTTTTTCAATCGTATGATATGTTACAAATTCCAATTTGTACAATATGTTACAAATGTGTTAGCGATTAAGATCCTGGACAGCATCTTTAAGTTGCATAAGGTGGAATAGATGTAGCACTATGAGCAGAGGAAATTAAATAAACCCTCTCAAAATGAGAGACAAAGGGGGGTTGGGAAGGAAGAAGGGGAGGAGGGAATCCATTTACATGTAGGTGATTAGGTAAGTGTAAAACATTAGTGCACAGACACTGTTATTATACTCCTGGGTCTGTGTGCTGTATTGAGGCTCCTGTCCACTGTGGCTGAGTGATCCTGGACTTCCTGACTGGCCGATACCAGGTGGTAAGGGTAGGTAACAACACATCCGCCATGCTGATCCTCAAAACGGGGGCCCCTCAGGGATGCATGCTTAGTGCCCTTATGTAATCCCTGTTCACTCATGACTGCATGGCCAGGCACGACTCCAACAACATCATTAAGTTTGATGTTGACACAACAGTGGAAAGGCCTAATCACCGACAACGATGAGACAGCCTATAGGGAGGAGGTCATAGACCTGACCTTGTGGTACAAGGACAACAACCTCTCCCTCAATGTGAGCAAGACAAAGGAGATGATTGTGGACTACAGGAAAAGGAGGACCGAGCACGCCCCCATTCTCATCGACAGGGCTATAGTGGAGCAGGTTGAGAGCTTCAAGTTCCTTGGCATCCACATCACCAACAAACTAAGATGGTCCAAGGACACCAAGACAGTCGTGAAGAGGGCACGACGAAACCTATTCCCCCTCAGAAGACTGAAAAGATTTGGCATCCTCAGATCCTCAAAAGGTTTTACAGCTGCACCATTGAGAGCATCCTGACGGGTTGCATACTTGCCTGGTATGGCAACTGCTTGTCCTCCGACCGCAAGGCACTACAGAGGGGAGTGCGTACTGCCCAGTACATCACCGGGGCCAAGCTTCCTGCCATCCAGGACCTCTATACCAGGCGGTGTCAGAGGAAGGCCCTAGTCATAGACTGTTCTCTCTGCTACCGCATGGCAAGCGGTACCAGAGCGCCAGTCTAGGTCCAAGAGGCTTCTAAACAGCTTCTACCCCCAAGCCATAAGACTCCTGAACAGCTGATCAAATGGCTACCCAGACTATTTGCACCCCCCCCCCCCCCAACTGCTACTCTCTGTTATTATCTATATATTGTCACTTTAATAACTCTACCTACATGTACATATTACCTCGACACCGGTGCCCACGCACATTGACTCTGTACCAGTACCCCCTGTATATAGCCCCGCTATTGTTATTATGATCCAAGATGGCGTAGCAGCAGTCAGAAGTATTTGTCCTTCATCTTGTCGTGTCCCATGTACATACAGTATATTTTTATATATTTTTCTTCGCATATCTTTTTATATTTTTCTAAACCCTTACTTCAAAATACTCTCCTGCAACCCGCCTCACCCAATGTGGTGTGGTACCTGATTTTTCTCTAACGTATTTTTCTTTGCCTCTATTACTGGAACCTCTCCAACATAAACTAGCCAGCTAACGGTCATCAGCTAACCTCTCGCTCGGAAAGCTCTCGCCAGTTTGTACAACGCGATTCAACCAGAGCATACCGGACCTATTTTTCTCTCCATATCCCCGGATTCCTATCGCAAGCTATGGACCTTCTCACCTTCTGACCTTTGCAGCTAACGTCCCCTGAATGCTAGCTGTCTAGAGCACAATGGACTGTTGGCTTACGAGGCCCATCGAATACATTCCGAAGCCACTAGCTAGCAGTCAGCTATCCTTTGCGAGCGGTCATCAGCTACCTTTATCCCGGACAACTCTTGCCAGTCTGTACACTGCGACTCAAACCAGAGCTAGTCAGACTTATTCTTCTCGATATCTCCGGATTCCTACTGCAAGCTCTGAACCTATTTTTTTCAAATTTTTATTATGATTATTATGATTTTATTTATTTTTTTCACCTGGAATTATAGCAGGCTGAACGCACAGCCGCTAATCTGCGGCCTGCTAGCTATCTAAAGCAGATTGGTCTGCTGGCTTAAGAGGCCTTTCGGACATATTTCTTCGGCCACTATACATATTCTGCCAATTGTCCTGGTTTACCACGCGGAGCCCTGCTGTTCCGTCTGCTGATGTAACTGCACGAGGGGGCCACAACAGAATTTCCTCCGTCGCGTCACCCCTCTAAGGCCTTTCTGTTAGCCTGCTAGCCCTGTGCCGCTAGCTGCCTGAAGCCACGCACTGGACTTGTATGATCACCCAGCTACGCATGCCTTTCCCTAACGTCACCATGCCGTATCGATTGCTGTTCTGGTTTGTAATTATTGTTTTATTTCACTGTAGATCCTCTAGCACTGCTCAACACGCCTCGGCTAACAATTTAGTCCCACCTCCCACACACGCAGTGACATCACCTGGTTTAAATGCTATTTCTAGAGACAATATCTCTTTCATTATCACTATATGCACAGGTTTACCCCCACTGTATTCACATCCTACTATACCTTTGTCTGTACATTATACCTTGAATATATTCTACCGTGCCCAGAAATCTGCTCCTTTTACTCTCTATTCCTCTGGCGATGTAGAGGTTAATCCAGGCCCTGCAGTGTCTACCTCCACGCCCATCCCCCAGGCTCTCTTATTTGTTGACTTCTGCAACCGTAAAAGCCTTGGTTTCATACATGTTAACATTAGAAGCCTCCTCCCTAAGTTTGTTTTATTCACTGCCCTAGCACACTCCACCAATCCAGATGTCCTATCCGTGTCTGAATCCTGGCTCAGGAAGACCACCAAAAACCTTGAAATTTCCGACAAGATAGAACTGCCAAAAGGGGCGGTGTTGCAATTTACTACAAAGATAACCTGCAGAGTTCTGTCTTACTATCCAGGTCTGTACCCAAACAATTTGAGCTTCTACTTCTAAAAATGAACCTTTCCAGAAACAAGTCTCTCACCGTTGCCACTTGCTATAAACCACTCTCTGCCCCCTGCTGTGCCCTCGACACCATATGTGATTTGATTGCCCCCCATCTATCTTCTGAGCTCGTGCTGCTAGGTGACCTAAACTGGGACATGCTTAACACCCCGGCAATCCTACAATCTAAACTTGATGCCCTCAATCTCACATAACTTATCAATGAACCTACCAGATATAACCCCAAATCCATAAACACGGGCACCCTCATAGATATCATCCTAACTAACTCACCCTCCAAATAGACCTCTGCTGTTTTCAACTAAAATCTCAGCGATAACTGCCTCATTGCCTGCATCCGTAATGGGTCTGCGAGCAAACGACCACCCCTCATCACTGTCAAACGCTCCCTAAAACACTTCTGCGAGCAGGCCTTTCTAAATCGACCTGGCCGGGGTATCCTGGAATGACATTGACCTCATCCCGACAGAAGAAGATGCCTAGTTATTCTTTAAAAGTGCCTTCATCAACATCTTAAATAGGCATGCCCAATTCAAAAAATGTAGAACCAGGAAAAGATATAGCCCTTGGTTCACTCCAGACCTGTCTGCCCTTGACCAGCACAAAAACATCCTGTGATGTTCTGCATTTGCATCAAATAGCCCCTGTGATATGCAACTTTTCAGGGAAGTTAGGAACCAATATAACAGGCAGTTAGGAAAGCTAAGGCTAGCTTTTTTAAACAGAAATTTGCATCCTGCAGTACAAACTCAAAAAAGTTCTGGGACACTGTAAAGTCCATGGAGAATAAGAGCACCTCATTCCAGCTACCCACTGCTCTGAGGCTAGGAAACACTGTTACAACCAACAAATCCACTAGAATTGAGAATTTCAATAAGCATTTCTCTACGGCTGGCCATGCTTTCTACCTGGCTACCCCTACCCCAGTCAACTGCCCGGCACCCTCCACAGCAACCCACCCAAGCCCCCACCATTTCTCCTTCACCTATATCCAGATAGCTGGTGTTCTAAAAGAGCTGCAAAATCTGGACCCCTACAAATCAGCTGGGCTAGACTATCTGGACCCTCTCTTTCTAAAATTATCTGCCGAAGTTGTTGCAACCCCTATTACTAGCCTGTTCAACCTCTTTTTTCGTGTCGTCTGAGATTTCCAAAGATGGGAAAGCTTCCCCGGTCATCCCCCTCTTCAAAGGGTGACACTCTAGACCCAAACTGCTACAGGCCTATATCTATCCTACCCTGCATCTTCAAGGTCTTCAAAAGCCAAGTTAACAAACAGATTACTGACCATTTTGAATCACATCGTACCTTCTCCGCTATGCAATCTGGTTTCCGAGTTGGTCATGGGTGCACCTCAGCCACGCTCAAGGTCCTAAACGATATCATAACCGCCATCGATAAGAGACATTACTGTGCAGCTGTATTCATCGACCTGGCCAAGGCTTTCGACTCTGTCAATCACCACATTCTTATTGACTCAACAGCCTTGGTTTCTCAAATGATGCCTCGCCTGGTTCACCAACTACTTCTCTGATAGAGCTCAGTGTGTCAAATCGGAGGGCCTGTTGTCGGGACCTCTGGCAGTCTCTATGGGGGTGCCACAGGGTTCAATTCTCGGGCTGACTCTCTTCTCTGTATACATCAATGATGTCGCTCTTGCTGCTGGTGATTCTCTCATCCACCTCTACGCAGATGACACCATTCTGTATACTTCTGGCCCTTCTTTGGACACTGTGTTAACAACCCTCCAGGCAAGCTTCAATGCAATACAACTCTCCTTCTGTGGCCTCCAACTGCTATTAAACGCAAATAAAACTAAATGCATGCTATTCAAACGATCATTGCCCGCACCTGCCCGCCCATCCAGCATCACTACTCTGGACAGCTCTGACTTAGAATACGTGGATAACTACAAATACCTAGGTGTTTGGCTAGACTGTAAACTGTCCTTTCAGACTCACATTAAGCATCTCCAATCAAACATTAAATCTAGAATCGGCTTCCTATTTCGCAACAAAGCTTCCTTCACTCATGCTGACAAACATACCCTCGTAAAACTGACTATCCTACCGATCCTTGACTTTGGCGATGTCATCTATAAAATAGCCTCCAACACTCTACTCAGCAAACTGGATGTAGTCTATCACGGTGCCATCCGTTTTGTCACCAAAGCCCCATATACTACCCACCACTGCGACCTGTACGCTCTCGTCGCTTCATACCCGTTGCCAAACCCACTGGCTACAGGTTATCTACAAGTCTCTGCTCGGTAAAGCCCCACCCTATCTCAGCTCGCTGGTCACCATAGCAGCACCCACTCGTAGCACACGCTCCAGCAGGTATCTCTCACTGGTCACCCCCAAAGCCAACTCGTTTGGTCGCCTTTCCTTCCAGTTCTCTACTGCCACTGATTGGAACGAACTGCAAAAATCACTGAAGCTGGAGATTGCCATCTCCCTCACTAGCTTTAAGAACCAGCTGTCAGAGCAGCTCACAGATCACTGCACCTGTTCATAGCCCATCTGTATACAGCCCATCTATCTACCTCATCCCATACTGTACCACAGTATCTCTACTTGCACATCCATATTTTGCACATCTACCATTCCAGTGTTTAATTGCCATATTGTAATTACTTCGCCACCATGGCCTATTTATTGCCTTAACTCCCTTATTTTACCTAATTTGCACTCACTGTATTTAGACTTTTTTTCTACTGTATTATTGACTGTATGTTTTGTTCATTCCATGTGTAACTCTGTGTTGTTGTGTTGAACTGCTATGCTTTATCTTGGCCTGGTCGCAGTTGCAAATGAGAACTTGTTCTCAACTAGCTTACCTTATTAAATAAAGGTGAAATAAAAAATAAATAAAACATTTACCGCTGTTTTTCTTATCTGTTACTCTTTTTTAAATTTTTATTTTCTTGAAACTGCATTGTTGGGGGCTTGTAAGTAAGCATTTCACTGTAAGGTTGTATTCGGCGCATGTGACAAATACAATTTGATTTGTTATAGGTGGCAGCATGTGGAAGGAGGGCTGCTGCCTGCTGCAAGCCTCTGCTCTGCTCTGCAGTAAGGGTAAATGAAGAACATGCCAGGAGGATAAGTTGATAGAGAGAGTGAGGTGGTGGTGGGTGTGCAGCATCAGACAGAGTAACACTGCCCCCGTGTGAGGAGGATAAAGGAGACCTCTCCCTCTGTCTTCATTGCGGTTTGTTTTATGGTGGATGGGCAAGGTTATCTATCTGTTGAAAAATCTATTGGTTGGATGGAGGGAGCGGGGATTGTCTGAGGGGAAGGGAGGGAAGAGGCTGTGGGGATGTTTAATGTTATTCAGAGCTCACTGACCTTTCCTCTGACATGTGTGGTGCCTTTTTGAAAAGGGCAATGATGAAAAATAGGAGCAGGCCTTTCCATACAGGCTAAAGCCACAGCACGAATAGGCCTTTATAATGCCAAAACGGTTTCCTTCATGTAAGGACATGACTAGTACACTGATGTTGACCTCTCCGTTGCGTCCCACTGTAAGTGAGTAGGCCTATAACTAAATTATCTGTGTACCGTAGACCTACAGTACAACAATAATCTATGGAAGTTTCATTGAGCAATATGTACAGTATGTATGTTTTATTTGATATATTATTATATTAATGCTACACCCAGAAAATAAGGTGCTGCCTAGAACCATAAAGTGTTCTTTAGTTGACCACTGTTGCAACCTCGGACCACATTTTTCCACGAGCCCAATTCCCCATTCAAACCACTGAAGAAAACCCCTCAAAATGATCACAAACTCTGTTTTTAATATAAAATGAAATCCAACACAGACTCCCCTTTGCTAATCAGGAGACTCTCATGCATGTTGGGTTGGCCTGTCATTACAATTGTTTTACGGGAACCAGTGTTGCTAGCCACTTGATGGCACTAAATACAGTCAGAGCTGCTAGGTAACCACTTTGAAGTTAGTGTTTTAAAATCGTACCCTGAGGTCAAAAGCAGATAAGAGTTATATTCATTGTATAGCGAACAAAGCTAGATAACATAGCTACATTTGGACAAAACTCGTTATATTAAATGGCTAGCTAGTTAGCTAGCGTTAGCAACATTGGTGGTCAATGAGAGCTAGCTAATTAGAAAGCAAACAATGCAATAAAAGTTGGTTGCCCAAAATTCTGGGGAAGGGCATAGCGAATTATCAATTGTTCCTATAGGAGAACACTCTAAAAATAACTCACTAATACAAGATTTTACGTGGAACCCTTTCACCACCAAAAGGTTCTACCTGGAACCATTGGGGACAAACGCAGAACCATTAATTTTCTTCTAAGAGTGTAAGATCATGTCTGAATTCCTGCACTAAAATAACAATTACATTTCTCAGCTTGGAATGAAATAAAATAAAATGTTATTGGTCACATATTATGCAGATGTTATCGTACATTAATACCGAAAAATATCAAACAATACACACAAATCCTGTGCGTATAGACAGTATGGACAGTATATGAATAGAAAAGGTGTCTAAAGCCATATATAACTACTGATGTACACACCTTTTCTATTCATATACTATGGACACTATGAACAGTATATGAATAGAAAAGGTGTCTAAAGCCATATATAACTACTGATGTACACACCTTTTCTATTCATATACTATGGACACTATGGACAGTATATGAATAGAAAAGGTGTCTAAAACTACTGATATATAATACTGATGTACACACCTTTTCTATTCATAAACTATGGACACTATGAACAGTATATGAATAGAAAAGGTGTGTACAACGGTAGTTAAATAGGATGAGCCTTGACAATAATAAAGTATATGAAGTGGGTAAAACAGTGTGCAAACATTATTAAAGTGACCAGTGTTCAATGACAGTGTAAATAGATGGGCGGCAGCGTGGAGGGAAGAGTACCAGGTGGTAGCCGGCTAGTAACAGTGACAGTCTGATGGCCTGGAGATAGAAGTGGGTTTTTTTCAGTCAAATAACAGACCACTCAAAACTCTTCATGACATTTGACATTGAAAAATCGTCAGGCTAAACGACAGACAGTGGGTAGATGAGCTGAACATGAGGAAGTAAAGAGAGCTGAGCGATTTTAGCATGTAAATCTTGGTGGGGCAAAAAAAGTGGGATGCGTGTCAGCAAAGCCACTACACAACAGTAAACAATACATTAATTGAACTATAACGGTGACAAACGGTGCCCACAAACTGTTAGGGCCTACATAAAGCTGTCCCAACAGCAGTCCCTACATCTTACCGCTGCTACACCTGGCTATCAGCGGAGCCTTGTCTGTCAGTAAAACAGTTCATTCAGCCTCATTTGTTGATATGGCTGACTTGCCACAAATGTGGTTTCTAATGACAATTGAGATGTACAAACTATGTCATAAGGGGATGACAAGTGGATAAGAGGCAATCTGTAATTTAGAATAAGACATTAATGATCCAGCTAGGACGGATGTAATCAATATAACTATTTGATTAGCACTTTTGAAATGTTTATTTTATTAATTTTTACCTTTATTTAACCAGGCAAGTCAGTTAAGAACAAATTATTATTTTCAATGACAGCCTGGGAACAGTGGGTTAACGGCAGAATGACAGATTTGTACCTTGTCAGCTTGGGGGTTTGAACTCACAACCTTCTGGTTACTAGTCCAACGCTCTAACCACTAGGCTACCCTGCCGCCCCAGCAAATGTACAGTAGCGAAATTCAGAACATGAACATTTTCTTACAGTGTTCTCCCTGTACACCAATTTTTCTTCATTATTTGTCTTCATATGAGAATAATTCAAAATGATTTGCCAGTAGATTTTTGACTTGATTCATAATGATGACTGCTAGCTAAGACTTTCAATGTATGATGTTGACATGATCAGTCCAATCAAAGCTACTGTACATATAATGTGATTTGACATAATTGTATCTGTGGCCAATGACCTTGAGCCTCCTTGGATGGGCACTTCTAATGTAACTCTATGGCAGCACCCAAGGGGGCTATAATTTTCTAGCTCTACCCTTAGACTTGGCAGTGAAGTAGTGAGTGACAGAACACTGCGGCAATCACAGCGCAACACTCCGTGTTTTCTGATGACTTTCCCCACTACCACAGAAAGCAATGAGTTAGGCTGAAACACCTGCATTTTGGAGCTGCCTTACTCAAGAAAACAAAAAAGAGACCATGTTTGTATGCGGCTTTATTAACTAAATGATATATATTTTTTTACATGTTTGCAAATTGACATGTGATACATATTAATGACAAAATAACATGCAAAACAGGTAAGATACCCCCCCAAAAAATGTGAGTCTCAAAACAGGTGGGTCTCTGCCCCACCTGCCCTGAATGACGGGTCGCCACTGAAAGAGAGACACAGAGAGAGCTGGTGGATAGATGTACAAATTCAAGGCAGGCAGGCAGACAGACAGAGACAGCGAGGGACAGCCAGGGAGAGAGAGAAGCTAAGTTCATGCGTGCCCTGGGAGCACTTGAAAACATCTTAGCACTAACAGCAACAAAACGCCACATTCTCCTAGTCTCCTCAGAGTGGAGTGTTCAGGCGATTACTCACGTTGACAAGCTGCTGGAAGCAAACCATGACCCAGTCAGAGCAGAGAAAACAATGTGGAGTCGGAACTCACCACTGTTCTTTCAGTTTCCACAATCATAGTCCCAAAGAACCGTGACCATCCAAGGTCGGTCACAAACACACATGTACACAGCAGAGGGACTGTAAATGGAAGGCTAAGCTTCCAGCTATATGAAAGCTACTGATGTAGAGAGACAACCCAGTGATTTACAATCTCTAACTGTAACAGTACAGGACTATACTGTATGCTTGAGGTGAATATCTCATGTTGTGTTAGTTTTATTCTACATCCTCCTGGGGGATTACTCTACAGAAACCGTTGTACAATAGTGCACTGTTAGAGCAATTAGAGAACAAAGGAGACAATATGTTATGTATATGTAGCTGAGGAGGAAAATTATTTTCAATTTTCAATTAATTTTCAATGATGGCATAGGAACAGTGGGTTAACTACCTTGTTCAGGGGCAGAAAACAGATTTTTACCTTGTCAGCTCAGGGATTTGATCTTGCAACCTTTCGGTTACTAGTCCAATGCTCTAACCACTAGGCTACCTGCTATGAAAATACAGTCCATTACATGGATTTCAGATTCAGATATACATCTTGTTAGATTTATTTCAATTACCTTATGACCATATCATTAGGACAATAGTCCACTGTAAATTAAGGGAGAGATCTTTGCTTTACTAGGAGCATGGTGGTGACTGTCATACTGTTTCAGACAACCCAGGTGCCCAAGGTAACACTGCCAGTAAAGCGATCCCCAAGCCAGGCCTCTTAGCCCCACAGCCCTTCTTCAGTGCCTCAGTGACAACTCCATGTTGTTATGGCTTCACCCCCAGTGGAAATGGCTCTGATGCTCACTGTCACTTTTTATCGCTCCTTCTCTCTGACAGAAGGCGTATGCGTATGCTGATCTCCCAAATGTGTGTGAGCGTGTGGGTGGAGGTGGGGGTGTGATGCATTCCCAGTCAGTGTTACTTCTGGTACCACTTCAGGGCCCCCTAACGGTGCATGTAAACATGTTCAGTGTTGTAACTGCCACTGTGTGTCAAGATAGATATGCAGAGATGACTGGGTATTTGTCTGCCTCATCAAGGTAGAACATGTTAGATCTGGCCTGGAAGGCTAAAAGACAACAGACACCAAGCATCATTTTACATTATCCCATGAAACAATATTATCCCAAGGATAAATCATCATCTGAAACGTAGTTAGTAGAGCCCTCCCATACGAGATGAAGAAGACGGCGAGCATGCAGAACCCCCGGAGCCTAGAGCCTGGAGGAATTGCTGACCGCTGTGGAACGTCACCAGAACACCCAGGACCTGCTGAAAGGGGCACAGAGAGAGGTGAGGGGTTGAAGGAGGCCCAGACAGAACCAGCCGAGGCCATGAAGTGAGAGGGCGACACAAATCCTGCGACGACGTCCGCTGCTGGACCCACATCACAGGCTCTGCTAGAAGTGCGGCGAGCTGGGACACCTTATGTGGAGCTGTCACGGCCGGGAGGAGGCCATGCACTCTGCATCCCCCAGCTCTGGGGTAACCCGGATGGCGAGTTATGTCACCTCCTGCTGGGAGCACACTGAGACGTCCCCTCCGATGGTTCTTGTACGAATCGATGGCTTCGACACCAGTGCTCTGCTGGACTCTGGCAACATGGTGACCCTAGCCTGTAGTGGCTCACACGAGAGAGGAAAGATGAACCGGGGGACGAGGAGGTGACAGTTTCCTGTGTACACGGGGACATGTGAGGTACCCAAACGTGCTGGTGAGGATAACCACCCCAAGGGGAAGTGCCAGATGCACGTGGGGGCTGTTCCTAACCTGCCCGTGTCCATTCTCCTCGGTAGAGATTGCCCTCTCTTTCAGGCACTATGGAGGAGGGACCTGGGGAGGCGCGCATGCGAGGTAGGAAGGAGAGGAAAAAGGATGGTTGCCTGCACAACCCACCCCCCAACCGCGAGAGGTATCCACTGGGCCCGGGTCAGACCCAGAGGACGGAGACGACCCAGCTCCGGGAAGCGAGCCATCATGCAGGCTCCCCTTATGGATATGGAGACACCAGAGGGACCTCCCAACACGGGAATCCTCACAGGTCAGTTCAGGACGGCCCAGTTAGAAGACCCCAATCTCCAGAACGCAAGGGGCCCGGTGATTGCGGTGGATGGCGTGCTGTTACATTGGGTAAGTGAGTGGCGCTACCCCCACTTCGCCCATAAGCGTAATTCTTTGTATCAGGTAGTAAACCACAAGGGGGAGACAAAATACTTGTTACTTATACCTAGCCAGTATGTTAGGACTGTCCTGCAGCTTGCCCACACCCACCTGCTTGGGGGTGGTATCGCGGGGGGTCTACCCCGGGGTTGGTAATAGAGGGGGGGGAGTGTTGCGACGTTGGGCTGGGCACCCCGACATGGATGGCTCCAAGTAGAAGTAATCAGGGAAAAGTGCCAACCAGCCGTGGTAGCCACATAAAAGTAGCACTGTGGCACACCGTGAACAAGAACAGAGAGACTGACATAGCGCAGAAGCTGAGAAGAACGACCGAGTCAAACCTACGAGATTTCGTTGTTATATTTATTTTATTGCCTAGTAAAGTTGTGTTTGCTGACTAGAACCTCCCTGTCTCTGTGTTAATCTCTGCACGCTCAACCCAACACCCCACGGTTTACCACAAGTGGTAATACTAGTCCAGCTGAGAAGATACATTGTATACAGTTTATAGCCAATGCTAAGTATGACAGTTTCTCCACACACTCAACACAGTATATCCAGTTGAATCTGCTATGGAAGACGTCATAAAGGCCATTTGAATTCAGCCCTTAATTCATAAACCCTAGTTTATCCACACAGCACATCCAGGCACCACTTCCCTTCCCAACCTTATTCACACTGAATAATGGTAAAGAAAAAACTAATTATTATTTTTCCTTGTTCAGCACAAACCTAGCATTGTTCTTAAAAATAGCCAGGCGTCTTGATTTAAATTTCATCCGAGGATTGAAGAAACGACCTGAGATCAAAGTGTCTCTTTAGACTTTACTGTGAAGCAGAGGAGAGGAGAGAAAAGACAAGTCTCCCTGGATCACAGGAGGGAAATTGTACTCTGTACTACTTCTAGCAAATCTTATTAGAGAGAGACACAGTGGCACTGAACAAGACTATATTTAATGAGAGGGAAAATGTTTGCCTCTTGTGATTGAAGCAGCTTCTGTTCTAATTATACCAGAATCAGTTTATGGGTACAGTCTCTCTTCACTGATGAAAAGTGGCTAAGGGTTGCTTTCAATTAGCGTATTAGATTGACACAATCAGATCGTGTCACGGATTTCATGGCTGCGCTGACGCACTCATCAGTGAATGAGAGCAAATTAGTTGAAAATAAATGCCTACCTAGGTAATGCAAATTGATATGGTTTTAGCTGTGTTTATCCAGGATCATCATTTAGATGTGTTGATTCTGGATCATCATTTATCTGTGTTGATTCTGGATCATCATTTATCTGTGTTGATTCTGGATCGTTATTTATCTGTGTTGATTCTGGATCATTATTTAGCTGTGTTGATTCTGGTTCATTATTTATCTGTGTTGATTCTGGATCATTATTTATCTGTGTTGATTCTGGATCGTCATTTAGCTGTGTTTATCCTGGATCATCATTTACAGTGCCTTGCGAAAGTATTCAGCCCCCTTGAACTTTGCGACCTTTTGCCACATTTCAGGCTTCAAACATAAAGATATAAAACTGTATTTTTTTGTGAAGGATCAACAACAAATGAGACACAATCATGAAGTGGAACGACATTTATTGGATATTTCAAACTTTTTTAACAAATCAAAAACTGAAAAATTGGGCGTGTAAAATTATTCAGCCCCCTTAAGTTAATACTTTGTAGTGCCACCTTTTGCTGCGATTACAGCTGTAAGTTGCTTGGGGTATGTCTCTATCAGTTTTGCACATCGAGAGACTGAAATTTTTTCCCATTCCTCCTTGCAAAACAGCTCGAGCTCAGTGAGGTTGGATGGAGAGCATTTGTGAACAGCAGTTTTCAGTTCTTTCCACAGATTCTCGATTGGATTCAGGTCTGGACTTTGACTTGGCCATTCTAACACCTGGATATGTTTATTTTTGAACCATTCCATTGTAGATTTTGCTTTATGTTTTGGATAATTGTCTTGTTGGAAGACAAATCTCCGTCCCAGTCTCAGGTCTTTTGCAGACTCCATCAGATTTTCTTCCAGAATGGTCCTGTATTTGGCTCCATCCATCTTCCCATCAATTTTAACCATCTTCCCTGTCCCTGCTGAAGAAAAGCAGGCCCAAACCATGATGCTGCCACCACCATGTTTGACAGTGGGTATGGTGTGTTCAGGGTGATGAGCTGTGTTGCTTTTACGCCAAACATAACATTTGCATGTTGCCAAAAAGTTCAATTTTGGTTTCATCTGACCAGAGCACCTTCTTCCACATGTTTGGTGTGTCTCCCAGGTGGCATGTGGCAAACTTTAAACAACACTTTTTATGGATATCTTTAAGAAATGGCTTTCTTCTTGCCACTCTTCCATAAAGGCAATATACGACTGATTGTTGTCCTATGGACAGAGTCTCCCACTTCAGCTGTAGATCTCTGCAGTTCATCCAGAGTGATCATGGGCCTCTTGGCTGCATCTCTGATCAGTCTTCTCCTTGTATGAGCTGAAAGTTTAGAGGGACGGCCAGGTCTTGGTAGATTTGCAGTGGTCTGATACTCCTTCCATTTCAATATTATCGCTTGCACAGTGCTCCTTGGGATGTTTAAAGCTTGAGAAATCTTTTTGTATCCAAATCCGGCTTTAAACTTCTTCACAACAGTATCTCGGACCTGCCTGGTGTGTTCCTTGTTCTTCATGATGCTCTCTGCACTTTTAACGGACCTCTGAGACTATCACAGTGCAGGTGCATTTATACGGAGATTTGATTACACACAGGTGGATTGTATTTATCATCATTAGTCATTTAGGTCAACATTGGATCATTCAGAGATCCTCACTGAACTTCTGGAGAGAGTTTGCTGCACTGAAAGTAAAGGGGCTGAATAATTTTGCACGCCCAATTTTTCAGTTTTTGATTTGTTAAAAAAGTTTGAAATATCCAATAAATGTCGTTCCACTTCATGATTGTGTCCCACTTGTTGTTGATTCTTCACAAAAAAATACGGTTTTATATCTTTATGTTTGAAGCCTGAAATGTGGCAAAAGGTCGCAAAGTTCAAGGGGGCCGAATACTTTCGCAAGGCACTGTATCTGTGTTGATTCTGGATCCTCATTTATCTGTGTTGATTCTGGATCATCATTTATCTGTGTTGATTCTGGATCGTTATTTATCTGTGTTGATTCTGGATCATTATTTAGCTGTGTTGATTCTGGTTCATCATTTATCTGTGTTGATTCTGGATCATCATTTATCTGTGTTGATTCTGGATCGTTATTTATCTGTGTTGATTCTGGATCATTATTTAGCTGTGTTGATTCTGGATCATTATTTAGCTGTGTTGATTCTGGTTCATCATTTATCTGTGTTGATTCTGGATCGTCATTTAGCTGTGTTTATCCTGGATCATCATTTCTCTGTCTTGATTCTGGATCCTCATTTATCTGTGTTGATTCTGGATCATCATTTATCTGTGTTGATTCTGGATCGTTATTTATCTGTGTTGATTCTGGATCCTCATTTATCTGTGTTGATTCTGGATCATCATTTATCTGTGTTGATTCTGGATCATCATTTATCTGTGTTGATTCTGGATCGTCATTTAGCTGTGTTTATCCTGGATCATCATTTAGCTATTTTTATCCTGGATCATCATTTAGCTTTGTTGATTCTGGATCATCATTTATCTGTGCTGATTCTGAATCGTCATTTAGCTGTGTTTATCCTGGATGGTCATTCAGCTGAGTTTATCCTGGATCATCATTTAGCTGTGTTTATCCTGGATCATCACTTAGCTATGTTGATTCTGGATCGTCATTTAGCGGTGTTTATCCTGGATCACCATTTATTTGGGTTGATCCTGGATCATCATTTAGCTGTGTTTATCCTGGATCATCACTTAGCTATGTTGATTCTGTATCGTCATTTAGCGGTGTTGATCCTGGATCACCATTTATTTGTGTTGATCCTGGATCATCATTTAGCTGTTTTTAAACTGGGTCGTCATTTAGCTGTGTTTATCCTTGATCTGAATTTAGCTGTGTTTATCCTCGATCATAATTTAGCTGTGTTGATTCTGGATCGTAATTTATTTGTATCAATCCTGGATCGGCATTTAGCGGTGTTGATCCTGTATCATGATCCTGGGTCTTAATGTTCTAGGCCAGGTATTCCCAAACGGGGGTACGCGTACCATCACATTTTTTTCAATGATCCAGGATCAACAACGCTAAATGACGATTCAGCATTAAAAAACAAAATCTTCACATTTTCAAACATTACATTTATATTATTCCAACGGGTCTATACATTTGGGTGAGGTTTTTTTCTCGCCTGGGTAGTCTCGTTTCACTGTCAAAAATAAAATGAAACCATCTACTGTTCAGAAAAATAACAACACAATGTCAAATACAGGTAGCCTAGTCAAATAATTAACATCCAATCACATTAAACATTACTCTCTCGGAGGAAACCTTCACTCTTGCGCAGACATTTAGAATTGAAACATGATCATTTGAAAAATAAGCCACGGGAGTTTATTGTGTGAGACGACTTTCAAGTAGAAAGACATGTATAAAAGCATCAGATACCTTTAATACCTGTTGGTGAGTTATCGAGTGGCTAGGACAGGCAAGCCCCATACTATTGTGGAGGACCTAATTCTTCCTGCTCCCACAGATATGGCTGGGAAATGATGGGGGGAAAGGCCCCAAAAAACTATACAGACAATGCCTTCATCAAACAACACTGTTTCACGGCGCATCAGTGACATGGCAGGATATGTTTTGAAACAATTACTGCTTCGCATACAAGCCAGTAAATTCTATGCGTTACAGCTGGTTGAGTCAACAGACCTGGCACAGTGCCTGGTATATGTCCGTTACGTTTATGAGGGGTCAATTAAGGAAGACATCCTCTTCTGCAAACCACTGGAAACCAGGACAACATGAGAGGATTTTTTAAAATAATGGACAGCTTTGTGACATCAAATGGACTTTGGTGGTCAAGATGTGTTGGTACAGTTGAAGTCGGAAGTTTACATACACTTAGGTTGGAGTCATGAAAATTAGTTTTTCAACCACTCCACAAATTTCTTATTAACAAACTATAGTTTTGGCAAGTCGGTTAGGACATCTACTTTGTCCATGACACAAGTAATTTTTCCAAAAATTGTTAACAGACAGATTATTTCACTTATAATTCACTGTATCACAATTCCAGTGGTTCAGAAGTTTACATACAATAAGTTGACTGTGCCTTTAAACAGCTTGGGAAATTACAGAAAATGATGTAATGGCTTTAAAAGCTTCTGATAGGCTGATTGACATAATTTGATTCAATTGGAGGTGTACCTGTGGGAGAAATTTCCAAACGCCTGAAGGTACCACTTTCATCTGTACAAACAATAGTACGCAAGTATAAACACCATGGGACCACGCAGCCGTCGTACTGCTCAGGAAGGAGATGTGTTCTGTCTCCTAGAGATGAAGGTACTAGGGGTGCGGAAAGTGTAAATCAATCCCAGACAACAGCAAAGGACTTGGAGGAAACAGGTACAAAAGTATCTATATCCACAGTAAAACGAGTCCTATATCGACATAACCTGAAAGGCCACTCAGCAAGGAAGAAGCCACTGCTCCAAAACCGCCATAAAAAAAACAGACTGCGATTTACAACTGCACATGGAGACAAAGATCATCCTTTTTTGAGACATGTTTTCTGGTCTGATGAAACAAAAACAGAACTGTTTGCCCATAATGACCATTGTTATGTTCATAGGAAAAAGGGGGAGGCTTGCAAGCCGAAGAACACCGTCCCAACCGTGAAGCACGGGGGTGGCAGCAACATGTTGTGGGAGTGCTTTGCTGCAGGAGGGCTGGTGCACTTCACAAAATAGATGGCATCATGAGGTAGGAAGATGATGTGGATCTATTGAAGCAACATCTCAAGACATCAGTCAGCAAGTTAAAGCTTGGTCGTAAATGGGTCTTCCAAATGGACAATGACCCCAAGCATACTTCCAAAGTTGTGGCAAAATGGCTTAAGGACAACAAAGTCAAGGTATTGGAGTGGCCATCACAAAGCCCTGACCTCAATCCTATAGCAAATATGTGGGCAGAACTGAAAAAGCGTGTGCGAGCAAGGAGGCCTACAAACCTGACTCAGTAACACCAGCTCTGTCAGGAGGAATGGTCTAAAATTCACAGAGGGAGAGAGAATGAGGGAGAGTGGCATTTATTTTCATCTTTAGCTGACAGATTGTCATTAATCTTGTGAGGCGGCGTGGGGAACGTTTTATAACCAGATTTCATAGCTCATGAGCATGGAGAGGTTCACCTGTCACCTGAGTGAGGCAGAGCTGTATAATGAGGGGGATTCGTTTATGCGTCTGGATCAGTATTTAAAGCCTGGAATGGCTGATAGCTGACGGTAATGGGCTTCTCATTGTGGTGATTAAATCAGTCGCTTGATTGGTTTCTTTTGTCTGGGTTGATCAGTGAGGAGGATAGATGATCTGTCCATAGGATTCCCTAAGGGCAGGGAATCTAATGGACCTATTTGCATTTCCCCCACTAATAGTTAAGGTTTGGATTGGGGGACGGGAAGCTGATCCTAGATCTGTACCTCATGGAAACTTTCCATAGAGATACATAGAGGTGAGAGGTCAGAGAAAGGCAGGGGAAACTGGTCGTAGTGGCTGATTTGATCCCTCAAGATAGAAGATGATAATAGCTGCTGATGCCATTATATTTAGGGGAGTTATAAAAAACATGATTGATAAGCATTTTTATACTAGATAATTGAAAGCCATGGATAAGTAATGGGACAGTTGAAGCTTTTTGACTCCGCTTCATTACTCAGTAAAATCTTTTCAGTTCTCAACAATCTTCTTTGTCTTTTTCTAGCTTTTACTCTTCCACATGTTCAGTCCTTTGCACAGCTTTGTTTTGCAAGATGTTTAATTACCTTGATTAGCAGAATTTGCATGTTGAAATTGTAAATGAAAACAATAGACGAGAACAAGATGAGATGAATAGCATTAATTAGGCTGTTTGAAGAAGTTCTGTAATTGTATTAGCTGTAGTGTTAAGCAGAGTAGCGTGTTCAGGGCTGTGTGAGGTGAGCTGTCAGGGGTGGAGATATCAGGTAACTGGGTCTGCCTAGTGGGCTACCTAGAACAGTGGTTCCCAAACTTGTTATAGTCTCGTACTCCTTCAAATATTCAACCTCCAGCTGCCTACCCCCTCCAGCACCAGGGTCAGCGCACTCTCAAATTTTTTGTTATCTCTGTAAGCCTGCCACACACACACTATACAATACATGTATTGAACATAAGATTGTGTGTGAGTTATGTCACAACTCTGCAATGTTGGGTTGTATTGGAGAAAGTCTCAGTCTTAAATTTCCCACACTCGACTTGAGCTGAGCCTTGTTTACCAAAATAGATGGCTTCTTGTGGATGGAAAATGATGTGGATATATTGAAGCAACATCTCAAGACATCAGTCAGGAAGTTAAAGCTTGGTCGTAAATGGGTCTTCCAAATGGACAATGACCCCGAGCATACTTCCAACGTTGTGGCAAAAGCGTGTGCGAGCAAGGAGGCCTACAAACCTGACTCAGTTACACCAGCTCTGTCAGGAGGAATGGGCCAAAATTCACCCAACTTATGATGGGAAGCTTGTGGAAGGCTACCCGAAATGTTTGACCCAAGTTAAACAATTTAAAGGCAATGTTACCAAGTACTAATTGAGTGTATTTAAATTTCTGACCCACTGGGAATGTGATGAAAGAAAGAAAATTTGCCAAGGCAAGAAACTCTGAGCGCAGCCCTGTCCAAGAAATCTGACAGAGGCTTCCGATTAAATAAAATTTTCACAGAACCGCTTGATGCAATTTTGATGAGGTTCTCTTGTTCAGATATTGGTAAGTGGACTGGAGGCAGGGCATGAAAGGTATAACGAATCCAGTTGTTTGTGTCGTCCATTTCGGGAAAGTACCTGCGTAACTGTGTACCCAGCTCACTCAGGTGCTTTGCTATATCACATTTGACATTGTCTGTAAGCTTGAGTTCATTTGCACACAAAACAATCAGACAATGATGGAAAGATCTGTGTTGTCCTTGTTAATGCAGACAGAGAAGAGCTCCAACTTCTTAATCATAGCCTCAATTTTGTCCCGCACATTGAATATAGTTGTGGAGAGTCTCTGTAAACCTAGATTCAGATCATTCAGGTGAGAAAAAGCATCACCTAGATAGGCCAGATACTCGTCATCATGCAAGCGGTCAGAAACCTATAGAATCAGGATAGATGTTGCGTTACTTCCTGGAATGTATGAGGGCCAGAGTGCTAGCTAGCTAATGAAATTAAAAAGCAATGCATATTAAGTCACTCGGTAACGGTGGATGAGGGTGAGATATTTGCAAAGATTGATTTGAACTATTATATTCCATTTTCCTTTCCATGGCTCCATACAATGTCTTCTGGCCTATAACTGTATGTCTGATAAGGTTAAGTCATTTTATGCATGCATTTTGTTAAGGGAATTGGATAAAGCATATTTTCCAATGATCGTTCTACAATCACTCTTTCTTTCTTAATAGATAAAATTGTGTGGAACAAAACATGCCAGCTACTGACCTCATATTTTGTCATAGGTCATTACCAAACCCCCAAAATGAATACAGTGCATTCATGCATTGCCTTCCAAATAGTCGATGGAGTCGATGGAGCAGCAATGCTTGGAAAGTATGGGCCGAGCAGCTTGAATTGAGAGCTCAGTGTAACACAAAGTAACGATGCCTTTCATAAAGCCTGGGCAAATCAAATCAAACTTTATTTGTCACATGCGCCGAATACAACAGGTGTAGTAGGCCTTACCGTGACATGTTTACTTACAAGCCCTTAACCAGCAATGCAGATTTAAGAAAATAGAGTTAAGATAATATTTACTAAATAAACTAGTAACAAAATAAAATAACAATAACGAAGCTTTATACAGGGGGTACCGGTACCAAATTAATGTGCGGGGGTACAGGTTAGTCGAGGTCATTTGTACATGTAGGTAGGGTTAAAGTGACTATGCATAGATACTAAACAGCGAGCAGCAGCAGTATAAAAACAAAAGGGGGGGGGGGTCAATGTAAATAGTCCGGGTGTTCAACAGTCTTTTGGCTTGGGGGTAGAAGCTGTTAAGGAGCCTTTTGGACCTAGACTTGGCTCTCCGGTACCGCTTGCCATGCGGTAGCAGAGAGGACAGTCTATGGCTTGGGTGACTGGAGTCGTTGACAATTTTTTGGGCCTTCCTCTGACACCGCCTTGTGTATAGGTCCGGGATGGCAGGAAGCTTAGCCCCAGTGAAGAACTGGGCTGTACACACTACCCTCTTTAGCTCCTTACGGTCGGATGCTGAGCAGTTGACATACCAGGTGTTGATGAAACCGGGCAGGTTGCTCTTGATGGTGCACTGTAGAACTTTTTGAGGATATTTTCAGTATCCTGGGGGGGAAAAGGCGTTGTCGTGCCCTCTTCACAACTTTCCTGGTGTGTTTGGACCATGATAGTTTGTTGGTGATGTGGACATCAAGGAACTTGAAACTCTGAACCCACTCCACTAAAGCCCCGTCGATGTGAATGGGGGCATGTTTGGACCTCCGTTTCCTGTAGTCCACGATCATCTCCTTTGTCTTGCTCTCTTTAAGGGAGAGGTTGCTGTCCTGGCACCACACTGCCAGGTCTCTGACCTCTTCCCAATAGGCTGTCTCAACGTTGTTGGTGATCAGGCCTACCACCGTGGTGCCGTCAGCAAACTTAATGATGGTGTTGGAGTCGTGCTTGGCCACGTAGTCGTGGGTGAACAGGGAGTACAGGAGGGGACTAAGCATGCACCCCTGAGGGGCACCCGTGTTGAGGATCAGCGTGGGAGATGTGATGCTGCCTACCCTTACCACCTGGGGGCGGCCTGTCAGGAAGTCAAGGATCCAGTTGCAGAAGGAGGTGTTCCTTTTGTCTCTGATTTTTTATTTTATTTATGCTCAGTCATCTCTGCTCTGCTCGCTGGCTGCCAGGGAAAAGTGAGGCCCACATTATCAGTACTAATAATCTAAGCTAAATACAACTGTCACGTCTCATTTGGACTCATTTGCGCATTATTGTGTTTGTTTATGTTCCATCTGGTTTAAGAAATTATGCGTTGGCTGACAAATCGCTGAAATTAATGAATTACATTCCGGGTTCCAAGCCCCCATTCATCGTGAATGAGAATTCAAACAGGCTTCTCTCAGCTTCCTCTGACAGTAACACAATGTGGCAGAATGTTCCGGGGAACGAACGCAGCTGTCAGCCGTCAACAGCAGACCTGTGTTTTGTAAAGGAGGCTCAGATCACTCAGCCTCTATCATACATTATTAGTGCAGCACACGTAATAACAGCACCAAAGAGATATGATAATCCTTCCTTATGTTCAATTCAGCCTACACGGGTCAATTTGACCTGTACCATAAGTACATTATATATGATTTTAACCTCCCAAAATGTATTTTCCAGTCGCTGAGAATGTCCTCTTTCATATGCAACCCCATGAGCTGATAGACCCAACGGTTTAAAATGTCGATCCAAATGCTTGATTACTGTACCAAAGTCCTTAATCAATCAAATGATGACATTTATGAAATGTTTAGGTCATAATTAGCCAAACTTGCGATCACTGTCCCTCGGCCTCTGAACATCACAGGGAAAACATAGTTATATCCTTGTGATGATCGTGGATAGATCTGCACCGTACATAATACCATTTGGCTCTAGCGCAAAGGTCAAGGTCAGATTTACTTCAAATGTACTTCACATCAGCCTCATTGGGACATCATACGCATATCTATGTGATCAGCATGGTTGTACCATTCTATGTTTTACCTTTCAAAAGTTATATAGACCAAAGGTCAAATGTTTTATTCAATTGTTTTAATAATGTGTTTTCCAAGTTTGAGAACCATACTTAAGGAAGTAGATTAACTATCAATGGTGTATTGGAGGCGAAGTCAGGTGCAGGAGAGCAGAGTATACTGAACAGGCACACTTTTATTATCGTTCCTAAAACGAGAGCACCACATAAATCAAACGCGCTCAAAAAAGGGAACATAAGAGTAATGCGTGTAAACTAACACCACTTCACATGAAACAATTACACACAAAACATGATGGGAAATAGAGGGTTAAATACAAGTAGATTGATTGGGGAAACCAGGTGTGTATGGAAACAAGACAAGACAAATGGATACATGAAAAATGGAGCGGTGATGGAATGCCGGTGACGTCGAACGCCGAACGAACAAGGAGAGGAGCTGACTTCGTGACATGAACGATCATGGTGGCAAAATTACGTTAAATTGTATATTTTGGCGATTTCAAACTCTTTTCCCGGGCCAAATTGACCCCGAACATAAGGGAAGGGTTAGTAATTTGATATTGAAAAGCAGTGACCAGAACACCAACCACACCCCTGGTCCAAACGCCTGGTCCAAACACCTTGTCCAAATGCCTATCCAAACGCCTGGTCCAAATGCCACCATTAGACTAGGTCTCTGTCTCAGTCTCGCATTTCCCTTGCTGTGTCATCCCAAACACACACCGGCAAGATATTCCCTGGAAGCTCATTTATTCCTACTGTATCTAAACCTTTTGACTATTCTTGTATATACTCTATCACAATCTTTGCAGTATAACACACACATACACACACACAGTGGTGGCTGGTGGCACTTTAAATTGGAGGCCTCGGTGTGGCTCTGCAGACGTCATCCAGCCTCTCTCCAAAGGCCTTTCTCGTTAAATACAGTTAAAATCATACAGACCAAACTGCACGAAGTACAGTACAGCTACTCTACTAAGGCACCATGGGATGGAGGCGTCAAGCAGTACAAATATAGAATGTAATTCTGCCGTGATGCACTTAGTGCTCTGCTATGAGCATGTTTCCTCCTAATCAGCACTACTTTCATTTGATAGCTCACTCTGTCAACAGCTTTGCCCTCCTCTCGGGTTCCACTTCCTATGCACTCAATGCCTCACACACCCAAGAGAGATAGGGAGAGAAATTGAATGGAGAGAGGGAGGGAGAAGGTTTGGAGGTAGGAGAGAGAGAGAGAGAGAGACGGAGGGGAAATAAAATGTACCCTGGAAAACTACATTCATAAGCAGAGAGGATCAACAATTCATCATTATTAGTGGACGTGATCCAGTCGTAAAGCCCACCATACCTCCTTTCCTCCTTTCGCTATCCCTCTCTATATGCCCGAAGAACTGCCCTTGGGCAAAACTGATGAGCCTCCAACCTGTAGCCTGGCCAACGTGGAGCCAGAGTGGAGCCAGGCCCAGAGCCACAGGGCTGGCCTGGTAGTTGTACAGAACAGTAGCCTCCACTGGATGGTTCTGTTGCTCAGTACCAGCCAGTACATTAGCTGTCCAAGGAATTTATCTTGCTGGGATGACAGACATTATGCAGAGGGATTTGGAGATGTATGACCACACAGCAATGCTACTGCTATCAGACCAACATACAGTATGTCAATAGACAAGACCCAGTAGATGAATTGCCTGTACAAACAGCTAGATGAGTGAGTGCATGGGGAGAGAGAGAGAGAGAGACTACCATGTTCTCCAGGAACTGCTGACTAAATGTGTCTGATTGATGACCTTGGTATACCAAGTCTGACGCATTTGTTAACTAAGCATGGGTTGTTTTCGAAATAATATTTCACTCAATAGCATGAGTTGAAACAGTAGGGCTGTGAGGATAACAGAGCACTCGAGTGGGTCCCTCTCATGACTCTTTTCTGAATCCGTATCTGATAAGACACATTTCTTTGCACACATCATTACAAAAAATAAATATATTTGAGATACCAAATACAGTTTTAGAACAAAAAAGGACAATAAATCTGCTGTGAGACATTCAGTAAACACTGAGTACAAGTTGGTACCAAATCTTCACAGTATGTATTGATTCGTCTGGCTTTAAAAGTGCTTCTCAATTAGAGCGGAGTTTGTAAAGACATGGCTTGGCAGGCAGATCTAGCCCATCTCCTCTGAAATAAAGTAGACTGTTTGATTTAAGTGTCCTGCCTCAGCAGCAGTGACAGCACTGCACAGGCTGAACAGCAAATCTGTAGGCACTGTGATGAATGAAGATCTCTCTCTCTCTCTCTCTCTCTCTCTCCTTCCGTCTGGATGTATATGGAGATAGAAAGGGTCTGTGTTGGCAGAGGTGGTGGCAGGTGGTTGAGAGAGCGTTTTGGCAGGCCTGGACTTCTACTCAGTCCATCTGGCCATGTCTCTCTTTTCCTTTGAACTGCACCATGGGAAAGATCCACAGCGTTCGTTCACTGCCGGGGAATACGTTCAACAGACTCTCTCGTATGAGCAAATGTACAAATACTAATGCTATTCCATACTTAAGACTTACGAGCAGAGGGGGACTTGTTCACAATAACAACACGCACACAACACAAAAAGTGCCGCCAAAAAGAAAACACGCCCAAGAAAGGAAACCGAGCGCCTACACCAAGAGTTGTTGTCATGCTGTGTTAAGAGACCTAGAGCATGGGTTGGCAAGTTTCAGTGCAGCCTGGGAAATAGAGAGAAATGGGCTGAATTTAGGGAGTTCTCCCAGACCCACTCAGTGTTGTCAGTGAATCACAGAGCTGGGAGAAGGGAAATGCAAGGCAGGGTCTACTGCCTTGGATCAGAGCCCTGACCTGGGTCTGAGCCATGACCTGGCTCTGAGCCCTGACCTGTGTCTCAGTCCTGACCTGGGTCTGAGTCCTGACCTGGGTCTGAGCCCTGACCTGGGTCTGAGCCCTGACCTGGCTCTGAGCCCTGACCTGGATCTGAATCCTGACCTGGATCTGAATCCTGACCGGGATCTGAGTCCTGACCTGGGTCTGAGCCCTGACCTGGGTCTGAGCGCTGACCTGCATCTGAGCACTGACCTGGGTCTGAGCGCTGACCTGGATCTGAGCCCTGACCTGGATCTGAGCCCTGACCTGGATCTAAGCCCTGACCTGGATCTGAGCCCTGACCTGGATCTAAGCCCTGACCTGGGTCTGAGCCCTGACCTGGATCTAAGCCCTGACCTGGGTCTGAGCCCTGACCTGGATCTAAGCCCTGACCTGGGTCTGAGCCCTGACCTGGATCTGAGCATTCCTAGTGGAGCAGGGCCCTGGGACTGCTGCTAGCCCCATCATTTATACACTGTCCATAAACAAATAATCTGTAATAATACTAATACCCTGTGTTTTCCACCCTATTGTTGATCAATACATTTAATTTACTGCAGTAGAAAGATTAGAATGGATTTGATGAGAACCCCCATGAAGCCACTGTGATGAAGTTACAAAACATATGGTGTGACTGAAGCTCCTTCATACCTCTGGATTTGATGTGGATTTAGAGAGGCTTGTGCAACTCTGTCTGTTTACATTCAGATTTCAGGCTGAGCGTTATTTAAAGAGTGAGTTCAAATGAAAGGAGGAGGAGAGGGTCTGCAAGTGTGCGTGTGTATGCAAGTGTGCGTGTGTATGCAAGTGTGCGTGTGTATGCAAGTGTGCGTGTGTATGTAAGTGTGCGCGTGTATGCAAGTGTGCTTGTGTATCTGAGCCAGACGAATGGGAGAGGCATGGCAGGTGCAGAGAATGCTCATCTGTCTGTGTCCCATTTGAAAATCTACCTGGACTAACATGAGATGGTATTAACAGCACACACACAACTGGTTAATTGAGTTCACTTTTCTGACCAACACAAACTTCCTAGGCATTGCCAAGACAAGTAGATCAACAGCCCTTCAACCATCCATCAAGTCCTTCTCTGATAGATGACATAAACTCTGATATTTAAACAGGAGTGTTATTGGAGTTACATAACGGTTGAAGGAGACCTTTCTATTACCATCACACACAACACCATAATGGAGCCATATCCATGACAGGAGTGACAGATATACTGGTGGTCATTATCTCCCTCACAGATTATATACTGTATTTCCAATGCTGGCTACTTCATCATGACCATAATAGGAAAACCCATGCAGGCAGGCAGATAGGGGTGAGGTTGGTGTGTGAATACCATGGGGTACATTTATTGGAAAATAGCGCCACCCGGTGCTCCATCTTGGTTGTTCACCAAGGCCCTTCATGCTTGAAGTCATGAAGTCAAATTCATGCTGAAGTCCTTATCTAAAGCCTCTTGTTCATTGTTTATTTAAACCCCACCTGCTCTGTTCTGGCGTTACATTCATGTCTGAGCTATTCCGACAAATCTTCAGTTGGACCTGTGGAAAGTAATATAAATACTAAAATATTCACAACACAGAACCCAGGAACAAGCACCGATCAGACAAACTGTCACAAGATGTTTTTTTTCTGCTGTCACAAGAAATAAACACAATATCTGTCAGGGATAGGCCTAAGGGCCAGTGTGTGTGTGTGTGTTTGCAGACTGAATAGTTATATGGCTCAGTAATACACAGCATTTCTAACAGAACCAAGACTGTGCTTCTCCTCACGTAATGTAAGGTTTTGACACACCTTACCTTATACCAGAGCATAGTCTGTATTGCTCTTTCACAAATGTGAGGAGTAGGACATTTCACTTAACTTCCTATGACAAATGCACATTAAATGTATATGAGCTGGAATTATATCTACTGAAATTATATGAATCAACATTTGAGCTCTGAGCAAATCTCTGTAATATAGCAGTTCATCAAAGCCCATAGTCATAGACTAACCATATAGAGAGAAACCGCATGCCACAGTGCTATAGCGTGGACACTATATACAGAATTACATTGAATATGTATTGTACTTACCTGCAGTTTAGTATGATTGCTATTCATGTGTGCATTGTTATTATTGGCATTGGCATTGACCATGACCTTTCCCCTTTGATGAGGTCATCACCCAGAGTCGGATCTGGACAAGGAGACTCTATCACATGTTGATTGGGCTATATCGTTTTGCTGTATTGGTACCGTTTGTACATGGCTGTACACCTTTTATTTCTTAGGTTGAAAATAAAGGAAAGTAATATAGAAATGCGTGTGGGCATTCCTTGTCAAGTTACTGCACACAGGAAAGAAGATGTCTTCTTATCACACTGTGACTCATTCAAAGGTTTGATACTTTTCCATCTGCGTTTGATGAGAAGGATATACTGCAGTCTGTCTCTGTGGCAGAGGACGGCAAAGACGGAGCACTCTCTCTCTCCACGAGGTCTATTATTCACAATGTGATGAAAACAAAAGGAGGAATTAAATGCTCCATTCCTTCATCATGTCCTGCCCATCCTTACCTGAGTTCAATTCCTCATTAGACACCATTGACTGTAATGAGGTTTGACAATTATAAGGTTAATAAATAAACACATACCGACAGCCTTTATTGATATGTATGTGGAATGAAATGATTACAATTAAAGATAGAAGGGACCTTGAAGTGCAATTACTTATGAAATGTATTGACCTTCACAACTGGAATGATACATATTGTAAGGGTCACTTAATTGTTGGCTGGGGTTATAAGGTGTCTAGGTGGTTGTAATGAGAGTTTAGACTACAAAACTACTTGGATAAACTAGTGTCAATGAAGATATAAACCACTGACTAGAGCAATACAAGCTAATACTCTCTCCCCAAAACACCAAAGACATCATACTTATTGGCTTACTCAGTAAGTATTGAGCACTAGGCCTAGACAACACTTGGTTACAGACCTTTCATGGTTTAAGCCAGTCTTTTTGTTCTTCTTTTACTCAGTTTTTTTACTCATCTCAACTTACTGTGGCGAGTTAGAATAGTAGAATACAAAAGGTGCAATTTCAAAATTTGTTTGTGCATCAGCAATTTTTATCTTATGTCAGTCACTGATAGTCTCTCAATTAGCCCATGTCAGGTAAACATATTTAGATTGGTAACTTAGCTGGCCGCTAGACTGGCCGCTAGACTATCTAAATTTAGTAACTATGGTCAAATTATTATTTTGCTAGTCTCACTCACATATCATCTTAAAAACTGCAAACATGTCTCTCGAACCTATGGCAAAATGTGTAGAATTGCAGGAAATTTGCTATAAAACAGCAAAACAGCAAAACTTGCTTTAAAACTGCAACATTTTCTCTACTCCCCATGGAAAAATATGTAGAATTACACAAAAAGATCTCTAAAATGTAAAAGAAAATATGCACATATGTCCCGCCCTGACCTTAGAGAGCTTTTTATGTCACTATTTTGGTTTGGTCAGGGTGTGATTTGGGTGGGCATTCTATGTTCTATTTTCTATGTTTTTGTATTTCTTTGTTTTGGCCGGGTATGGTTCTCAATCAGGGACAGCTGTCATTCGTTGTCTCTGATTGGGAATCATACTTAGGCAGCCTTTTCCCCTTTTGTCAGTGTGGGAAGTTAACTTTGTTAGAGGCATCATAGCCCTGTTAAGCGTCATGGTCGTTTTGTATTGTTTAAAGGGATATGTACGCTCACCACGCTGCACCTTGGTCCACTTCTTACGACACCTGTGACAGAACTTCCCACCACAAAAGGACCAAGCAGTGTGGTAAAAAGGAGGATTGGACATGGGATGACATTCTGGACAGAAAAGGATCCTGGACATGGGAGGAGATCCTGGCTGGAAGGGATTGCCTTCCAACAGGTGGAAGCAGCCAGGAAGGCGGAGGCAGCTGGTAAAGGGGCCCATCGTTACGAGGGAACATGGCTAGCAAGGAAGCCCAAGAAGCAGCCCACCCCAAAAAATTGGGAGGTGGCACACAGGGAATTTGGTGGAGTCAGGTTATAGACCTGAGCCAACTCCTTGTGCTTACCGTGGGGAGAAGTGTGGTACTGGTCAGGCACCGTGTTATGCGGTGGAGCGCACAGTGTCTCCAGTGCGCGTTCACAGCCCGGTGCGCTACATCCCAGCTCCCCGCACCTGCCGGGCTAGGGTGAGCATCCAGCCAAGAAGGATGGTGCCGGCTCAGCACACCTGGTCTCCAGTGCGTCTCTTCGGCCCAGGATATCTGGTGCCTCCACCAAGAACAAAGTCTCAAGTATGTCTCCCCAGCCTGGTGAGTCCTGTGCCTGGGCCCAGAACGAAGCCTCCAGTGATGATCCATGGCAAGAAGCCTCCAGTGATGATCCATGGCACCAGGCCTCCAGTGATGATCCATGGCAAGAAGCCTCCAGTGATGATCCATTGCACGAAGCCTCCAGTGATGATCCATGGCAAGAAGCCTACAGTGATGATCCATGGCACGAAGCCTCCAGTGATGATCCATGGCACGAAGCCTCCAGTGATGATCCATGGCAAGAAGCCTCCAGTGATGATCCATGGCACGAAGCCTCCAGTGATGATCCATGGCACGAAGCCTCCAGTGATGATCCATGGCACAAAGCCTCCAGTGATGATTCATGACAAGGAGCCTCCAGTGATTATCCATGGCAAGAAGCCTCCAGTGATGATCCATGGCAAGAAGCCTCCAGTGATGATCCATGGCACAAAGCCTCCAGTGAGGAGTAATGGCACGAAGCCTCCAACGACGGCCTCCAGTCCGGAGCCTCCAGCGACGGCCTCCAGTCCAGAGCCTCCAGCGACGGTCTCCAGTCCGGGGCCCGCAGCGAGGGTGCCCAGTAAGTGGCCCGCAGCGAGGATGCCCAGTCCGGGGCCCGCAAAGAGGGTGCCCAGTCCGGGGCCCGCAACGAGGGTCCCCAATCCGGGGACCGCTACAGGGGTCCCCAGTCCGCGGGTAGGCGATGGGGGTCCCCGCACCAGAGGCGCTACCAAAGTGGGGTGAGCCAGAGGTGGAGCGGGGTCTATGTCCCGCACCAGAACCGCCACCGCGGATAGATGCCCACCCAGACCCTCCTCTATAGGTTCAGGTTTTGCGGCCGAAGTCCCCACCTTTGGGGGGGGGTACTGTCACGTCCTGACCAAGATGGCGTAGCAGTGGAGACGTGTTTGTTTTGTCCTCTCGTGTCCTTTTGTATTTTTCGTATTTTTTGTATATATATTTCAATTTATTTTCAATCTCTTTTCGATTTTTAATTCAATTATACCTTCCGGTAACCTGCCTCACCCAATGTGATACGGAATCACTATAATTTTAAATTTTAGAACACATTCAAGAACCTCCAGAAGCTATCCAGCTAATTAGCTACAAGCTATTTAGTCATTGTTAGCCACTGCTAGCGGCTTTTACCTTCTGCACAGATACCAGCCCTGTTTTTAGCCTGGATAATACTCGCGAGTCTACCAGTATCAGACTTTCTCTCCACCACAACGCCAGATTCCTGCCGTAATCCATGGACAACTACTTCTGATCTTTACAGCTAGCTTGCAGCTAGCTAGCTCACAGCTAACTTGCACTTACCGTGGTACCCAGTACCGAAGCTATCCCTGAGGTCAACCTCCCAGCCTACTCAACTGTTCACCCGAACACCACTCATACACGGCTAGAGCCCAATACTCCATCGGATCCTTGCTATAAACTCTGAACCTTGGCACCGGATCACCGCTGCTGCTACCGATTGGATATATTGGCTAACGCCACTGTCACAAAGCTAGCACCAGTTAGCCGTGAGCCAGGCACATCTCCCAGCTAGCAAACTAAATTCCACAATATCTCTTTCGCCATCTGGCTTGGATTCTCTGTCGACATGGTGCCCCGCCGCACCACTACGACTGGTCTACTGACTAATACTCCATCCATTGTGCCTTCATCCGGCCTCCGTCAGAGCAGACGTTCCTACTAGCCCAGGGCTACTAACTTTAAACGCTGTGTCGCTAGCGTAGTGGCGGCTTCCCTGTTCCATCTACTGTTGCCCCCTGGACACTATGATCACTTGGCTACATAGCTGATGCCTGCTGGACTGTCCATTAATCACGGTACTCCATTATGTTAATTTATTTTTTATCTGTCGGCCCCAGCCACGAACTCGGGCTCTGTGTGTAGTTAATCCGACCCTCTCTGCCTAGTCATCGCCATTTTACCTGCTGTTGTTGTGTTAGCTGATTAGCTGTTGTTGTCTCACCTGTTGTTTTAGCTAGCTCTCCCAATCAACACCTGTGATTACTTTATGCCTCGCTGTATGTCTCTCTCAAATGTCAATATGCCTTGTATACTGTTGTTCAGGTTAGTTATCAATGTTTTAGTTTACAATGAGCCCCTAGTTCCACTCTTCATGCCACTGATACCTCCTTTGTCCCACCTCCCACACATGCGGTGACCTCACCCATTACAACCAGCATGTCCAGAGATACAACCTCTCTTATCATCACCCAGTGCCTGGGCTTATCTCCGCTATACCCACTCCCCAACATACCCCTGTCTGCGCATTGTGCCCTGAATATATTCTACCATGCCCAGAAATCTGCTCTTTTTATTCTTTGTCCCCAACGCTCAAGGTGACCAATTTTGGTAGCCTTTAGCTGCACCCTCATCCTATTCCTCCTCGTTTCTGCGGGTGATGTGGAGGTAAAACCAGGCCCTGCATGTCCGCAGGCACCCTCATTTGTTGACTTCTGTGATCGAAAAAGCCTTGGTTTCATGCATGTCAACATCAGAAGCCTTCTCCCTAAGTTTGTTTTACTCACTGCTTTAGCACACTCTGCCAACCCTGATGTCCTTGCTGTGTCTGAATCCTGGTTTAGGAAGGCCACCAAAAATTCTGAGATTTCCATACCCAACTATAACATTTTCCATCAAGATAGGACTGCCAAAGGGGGAGGAGTTGCAGTCTACTGCAGAGATAGCCTGCAAAGTAATGTCATACTTTCCAGTTCCATACCCAAACAATTCGAACTTGTAATTTTAAAAATTAATCTCTCCAGAAATAAGTCTCTCACTGTTGCCGCCTGCTACCGACCCCCCTCAGTACCCAGCAGTGCCCTGGACACCATTTGTGAATTGATCGCCCCCCATCTAGCTTCAGAGTTTGTTCTGCTAGGTGACTTAGCTAGGTGACCTAACTGGGATATGCTTAACACCCCGGCAGTCCTACAATCTAAGCTAGATGCCCACAATCTCACACAAATCATCAAGGAACCCACCAGGTACAACAGTAAATCTGTAAACAAGGGCACCCTCATAGACGTTATCCTGAACAACTGGCCCTCCAAATACACCTCCGCTGTCTTCAATCAGGATCTCAATGATCACTGCCTCATTGCCTGTATCCGCTACAGGTCCGCAGTCAAACGACCACCCCTAATCACTGTCAAACGCTCCCTAAAACACTTCTGCGAGCAGGCCTTTCTAATCAACCTGGCCCAGGTATCCTGGAAGGATATTGACCTCATCTCGTCAATTGAGGATGCCTGGTCATTCTTTAAAAGTAACTTCCTCACCATCTTAGATAAGCATGCTCCGTTCAAAAAATGCAGAACTAAAAACAGATATAACAGGTTCACTCCAGACCTGACTGCCCTCGACCAGCACAAAAACATCCTGTGGCGGACTGCAACAGCATCGAATAGTCCCCGCGATATGCAACTGTTCAGGGAAGTCAGGAACCAATATATGCAGTCAGTCAGGAAAGCAAAAGCCAGCTTTTTCATGCAGAAATTTGCATCCTGTAGCTCTAACTCCAAAATGTTCTGGGACACTCTAAAGTCCATGGAGAACAAGAGCACCTCCTCCCTGCTGCCCACTGCACTGAGGCTAGGTAACACGGTCACCACCGATAAATCCATGATAATCGAACACTTCAACAAGCTCGGCCATGCCTTCCTTCCTCCTGGCTACTCCAACCTCGGCCAACAGCTCCGATCCCCCCCTCCGCAGCTACTCGCCCAAGCCTCCCCAGCTTCTCCTTTACCCAACCCAGATAGCAGATGTTCTGAAAGAGCTGAAAAAACCTGGACCCGTACAAATCAGCTGGGCTTGACAATCTGGACCCTCTATTTCTGAAACTATCCGCCGCCATTGTCGCAACCCCTATTATCAGACTGTTCAACCTCTCTTTCATATCGTCTGAGATCCCCAAGGACTGGAAAGCTGCCGCGGTCATCCCCCTCTTCAAAGGGGGAGACACCCTGGACCCAAACTGACCTATATCCATCCTGCCCTGCCTATCTTTGGTCTTCGAAAGCCAAGTCAACAAACAGATCACTGACCATCTCGAATCCCACCGTACCTTCTCCGCTGTGCAATCTGGTTTCCGAGCCGATCACAGGTGCACCTCAGCCACGCTCAAGGTACTAAACAATATCATAACCGCCATCGATAAAAGACAGTACTGTGCAGCCGTCTTCATCGACCTGGCCAAGGCTTTATTCTTATCGGCAGACTCAGTAGCCTCGGTTTTTCTAATGACTGCCTTGCCTGGTACACCAACTACTTTGCAGACAGAGTTCAGTGTGTCAAATTGGAGGGCATGTTGTCCGGTCCTCTGGCAGTTTCTATGGGGCTGCCACAGGATTCAATTTTCAGGCCGACTCTTTTCTCTGTATATATCAATGATTTTGCTCTTGCTGCGGGCGATTCAATGATCCACCTCCATGCAGACATTCTGTATACTTCTGGCCCTTCCTTGGACATTGTGCTATCTCACCTCCAAACGAGCTTCAATGCCATACAACATTCCTTCCATGGCCTCCAACTGCTCTTAAAAGCTAGTAAAACCAAATGCATGCTTTTCAACCGTTCGCTGCCTGCACCCGCACGCCCGACTAGCATCACCACCCTGGATGGTTCCGACCTAGAATATGTGGACATCTTTAAGTACCTAGGTGTCTGGCTAGACTGTAAACTCTCCTTCCAGACTCATATCAAACCATCTCCAATCCAAAATCAAATCGAGAATCGGCTTTCTATTTCGCAACAAACCCTCCTTCACTCACGCCGCCAAACTTACCCTAGTAAAACTGACTATCCTACCGATCCTCGACTTCGGCGATGTCATCTACAAAATAGCTTCCAATACTCTACTCAGCAAACTGGATGCAGTTTATCACAGTGCCATCCGTTTTGTTACTAAAGCAACTTATACCACCCACCACTGCAAACTGTATGCTCTAGTCGACTGGCCCTCGCTACATATTCGTCGCCAGACCCACTGGCTCCAGGTCATCTACAAGTTCATGCTAGGTAAAGCTCTGCCTTATCTCAGTTCACTGGTCACGATGGCAACACCCACCCGTAACACGCGCTCCAGCAGGTGCATCTCACTGATCATCCCTAAAGCCAACACCTCATTTGGCTGCCTTTCCTTACAGTTCTCTGCTGCCTGCGACTGGAACAAATTGCAAAAATCATTAAGGTTGGAGACTTTTATCTTCCTCACCAACTTTAAACGTCTGCTATCTGAGCAGCTAACCGATCGCTGCAGGTGTACATCGGTAAATAGCCCACCCAATTTACCTACGATCATGCCCATACAGTTTTTATTTATTTACTTTTCTGCACTTTTGCACACCAGTATCTCTACCTGCACATGACCATCTGATCATTTATCACTCCAGTGTTAATCTGCTAAATTGTAATTATTTGCCTACCCCCTCATGCCTTTTGCACACAATGTATATAGACTCTTTTTTTTCTTTTTTTCTTTTTTTTCTACTGTGTTATTGACTTGTTTATTGTTTACTCCATGTGTAACTCTGTGTTGTTGTCTGTTCACACTACTTTGCTTTATCTTGGCCAGGTCGCAGTTGTAAATGAGAACTTGTTCTCAACTAGCCTACCTGGTTAAATAAAGGTGAAATAAAAAATAAAAAATAAAATAGAGAGCTTTTTATGTCTCTATTTTGGTTTGGTCAGGGTGTGATTTGGGTGGGCATTCTATGTTCTATTTTCTATGTTTTTGTATTTCTTTGTTTTGTCCGGGTATGGTTCTCAATCAGGTTGTTTTTGTTGGTGACATTCAAATAAAAAGGAATATGTACGCTCACCCAGCTACACCTTGGTCCACTACTTACGACGCCCGTACCAACATGTGAGTACACAGACCCATGAGCAACTGCAGACCCTCATGATGACTTAAGATTTTTTGTGGTCCCACCCCTATCAAAGTTGCCCATCCCTGATGTAGATCTTAGCTGTAAAAAGCTCTCACTGGCCTGCAGCACAAAAGCAGACTTAAAAAAAAAATACAAATGTAGTCAATTAATCTTAACATGCCTTCATGGCGGAGGGCTCTGTATTACACATGATATCATTTCATAAGTTTGACTGCAGGATCTCGTTTAACCAGAAAGGCACCCTGTTGCTCGTAGTGTGAGCTATGGGCTTTTATTAAAATATAAATGACATTTTGCAGGAACAAAGAGGGGGGAAAAGGGTGCTTTGAAACTTTGAATTGATGTCGAAGACCCCGTAGTGATATTTCTGCGAATATAGCCCTGCCTCGTTAACTCCCACTTGCAGCAGTGTGCAGTCTGTGGGAATGAATCAATCCCATTGACGAGCCCATTTTACAAGAAATGAGATGTGGCCCAATGATGGTCTGGGAGGCAGAGTTGAATGGCTATTGGAGACACACTATTAAATAGTATTTAAAAGAAGAGTCATTTTATGCGTCTGAGAGATCTTCATCTGTCACCTTGAGTGGAACGTGCTTAACAACACTAATACATCCCGCTTAGGGATCTGAGGGATGAATTCAACCATAGATTTTCTCTTTCATTTTTTTTACTGTTTAATCACAGGGCTGTGATGGCTGCTGGCAGATCTCTTCTCAGCCAGAAGAAGCGTTGAGCAGCGAGAAGCGCAGAGTGTCTCATTTTTCCACACACACAGACTATTCTACATCGATCCATCATATGCTTGAGATTAGCTAAATCATCAGCAAATATTAATAGAGAATCGCAACAATGTGAAACAGGTTGTGGAGTGGATGTGGAGATAAAACTGTGAGGTTTTTATGAGAATAGAGAGTCTAGCTTGTGTCTGGTTTATGTAGATATAACAAAGCAAAATGTTGCCAATGTTGTATTGTCAGAGCCTAGCTTTTATATGGCAGCGTTTAAAAAGGTAGCATTTCATGGTGTGGTTAACTACCACTTTGTCTTAATTTAAATAATGTGTAAAGCTGTTGCCAGTTAGATAGATGTAATGTGTTTGCCTATTAAAGGTGATGGCCACATTGGGATTGGTTAATCACACTTCCCTCTCTGGACCAGGTGATGTGTGAACCAACTCTCTAGTCATCCACTGCTATACGGCATCAATGTCATCCATCCTCAGTCCTGCTAGTAAGCCTACAGGGTTAAGGGCAGGGAATGTCCTAATCTGGTTGCCATACAAAAGTGTTTTTTTTAGGTTAGGGTTTTATTTCAGGTCCCTCTCCACAAGTTGAAGCAGTACATTCCCAACTCACTCCATTTCAAAACGGTGTCTTCCTACTGAGCATAACCCTGTTATTGCACTCACAGTCCCCAATCTACTCCAATGTTAAACACTCCCAGGCCCCACCCCCAGGCCATTTGTCAAAATGATCTGTGATTAAAACCCCAGTGAGACATTACATTACAAAATTATAGCTGACAAATGGGACTCCATTTATCCTATACGCCAACTGCACCCCATGATAAAAAATACATCCTCAAGATGTCTAATAGAAACATGTGTTAGCTGATTACAGATAATGAATAAAGAGAGAGAACATGAATGTTGGGGATATGCACTTGTAAGTGGATGATGTGAGGTAAGAATTGAATGATTAGAGCGTTCAAATAGCTAATACCCATTTCAAAAACAAAATCACATATTCCTCCATTGCAAAGTGGTATTTAAATAGATTTGTTTTTGTTGTGATACAAATTAATAACAATGAAACAACTACAATATAGTTGTTGTATAAATATAAGTATTCACCGCTTTTGTTTAGGCAAGCCTAAATTAGTTCAGGAGAAACATTTGGCATAACAAATAACATAAGTTACATGGACCCACTCTCTGTGAAATAATCAGGGTTGACATTCTTTTTGAATGACCACCTCTTCCTCTGTCCCCCATACATACAACATCTATAAGGTCCCTCAGTCAAGTGTTGACTTTCAAGCACAGATTCAACTACAAAGACCAGGGAGCTTTTTGAAAGCCTCATAAACACGGGCAACGATTGATAGATGGGTAACAATAACAAATCAGACATTGAATATCAATTTAAGCATGGTCAAGTTAATAATTATGTTGTGGATGATGCATTAAACCACACAGACACCATCATCAAAGATGCAGTTTTCTTTCTGACCTGAGCGGAATGACTTTTTAAAATGCTATTGCTTTCAAAGCAGCTTGTAGGTAACCCCAAACAGTAAAAAAAACACACAATAGAGAAGGGCACTCAACATGACACAAATGGCTGATGATTGGTTGAAAGAAATTGATAATAAGAAGATTGTGGGAGCTGTACTGTTAGATTTCAGTGTGGTCTTTGATATTATTGACCATAATCTGCTGTTGAGAAAACATATGTTTTTTTCAACCTCTGCCATATCGTCGATTCAGAGCTATCTATCTAATATAACTCAGAAGGTTTTCTTTAATGGAAGCTTCTCTAATGTCAAACATGTAGGGTGTGGTGTACTGCAAGGCAGCTCTCTAGGCCCTCTACTATTTTATATTTTTACCAAAGACCTGCCACTGCCATTAAGCAAAGCATGTGTGTACATGTATGCTGATGATTGAACTATATAGGTATCAGAACCACAGCTATTGAAGTCACTAAAACTCTTAACAAGGAGTTGCAGTCAGTATTGGAATGGGTGGCCAGTAATAAACTGGGACTGAACATCTCTAAAACTAAGAGAATTGTATTTGGTATAAATTATTCCCTACACTCTAGACCTCAGCTGAATCTGGTAATGAATGGTGTGTCTGTTGAACAAGTTGAGAAGACAAAATTACTTGATGTTACCTTAGATTGTCATGGTCAAAACATATAGATTCAAAAGGTTGTAAAGATGGAGAGAGGTCTGTCCATAATAAAGATATTGTCACGCCCTGACCTTAGAAAGCTGTTTTATTTCTCTAACTGGTTTGGTCAGGGTGTGATTTGGGGTGGGCATTCTATGTTATCTGTTTCTTTGTTTTTTGCCGAGTGTGGTTCCCAATCAGAGGCAGCTGTCCATCATTGTCTCTGATTGGGAATCATACTTAGGCAGTCCCTTTTCCCTCTTTCATTTGTGTGATCTTATTTTTGCATTGGTTGTTCTTTTGCCCTGCAGAACGTCATGTTCAAATTTGTTTTGTTGTTGTCGGTGTTAAATAAATAAATAGAATGAACACGTATCACACTGCGCTTTGGTCCACTTCTTCCCATGACGATCGTGACAGAGATGCTCTGCTTTTTTTGACACCACACTCCAAAAGCAAGTCTAGTTTTGTCTTATCTTGATTATTGTCCAGCCATGTGGCCAAGTGCTGCAAAGAAAGACTAAATATTATGCCGAAGAGTTGAGGAGAGACTGACTGCATCACATATTTTTATAAGAAACATTATTGTGTTGAAAATTCCAAATTGTTTGCATAGTCAACTTACATACACCTCTGACAAACACACTTACCCCACCAGACATGCCACCAGGGGTCTTTTAAAATTCAGTCCCCAAATCCAGAACAAATTCAAGAAAGCATACACGATTAAACAGAGACATTATTGCATGGAATTCCCTTCCATCTCATGTTGCTCAAATGAACAACAAACCTGGTTTAAAAATAGATAATAGGTAACATAGGTAACATAGGTAACATCTCACAGTAGAACGCCTCTCCCCTATTTGACCTAGATATTGTGTGTATGTATTGATATGTAGGCTCTGTGTGCCATTTTTAAATGTATGTAGTTCTGTCCTTGAGCTGTTCTTGTTTATTAATGTTCTGCAATATTTTTGTTTCATGTTTTGTGTGGACCCCAGGAAAATAGGGATCCTAACGGGGATCCTAATAAAATAACAAAAATACACACACACACAAACACAAACCAAAACACTTGGATGCAACCCAAAACCATCCAACAATGAGATGCCACTGAGAACCAGCTTTTTCAGTAGCTGATAAACAAGCCTCCATCTGTGATATCAATTACCAGGAAAACAGCCAGTAAAAACAAGCCCAGTGTGTGTGAGGTCTGTCTAGGTAAAAACAAACAGCCCAGTGGTGTGGCCAGGGTGACATTTATAGAGATGACAGCGGTGGCAGGGGCTGACGGGCAAACACTCACACACTGGGCTGATAGTGGCTGACGGGCGAAGGAGGAAGGCGTGCTGATGAAAGGTTGTCTCCCCACCTCCAACCTGGGTTCTGTCAGTCTGTCACCATCTGCTCTGCATCCCACGGGCTGGGTGATCTGCTCCACTGTCTCACAGTGGAACATACTGTAGCTCCATGGATTTATATTGATTGTTAAAGGGGTAGAATTCTCAGGTCAAAATGTCTAATATTTTCTCACTTTCCCACTGACAAATCCTCTCAACAAAGCATCTTTCAAGGTGAATTAATAATTGATTGCTATTCGAATCAAAATCAGAGCTACAAAACACCAGCACATCACAGGACAGTCAGCACAAAGAAATACAAGAGTCTCGAAAAATCTAAAAATACAAGAGTAGGATGAAATAGTCCTTCAGCAGCAGCAGCAGCAGCACACACCTACAACCACACACACACACACACACACACACACACACACACACACACACACACACACACACACACACACACACACACACACACACACACACACACACACACACACACACACACACACACACACACACACACACACACACACACTAGTTTTCTTCTTCTGTGAAAATTAAAGTACAGGGCCTATTTCCTAGATCCGCACCAACAGTAAAGGGATCGCTCACGCTAAATATCTCTCTCAATTTCTCCTCAATGTAAGCACCCCTCCAGGTTAAGACAGCTGTCATCCTGATCTACAGCCCTGTGCTGGCACCGTAATGTAGGCCAAATTGCCTGAGTCGCTGGCAATGATGCAGTCATTGTGGAGGAAATTGGAAATCAATTCTTGTCATCACTGAACATAACTCTTTTTTTATCTTTAACTTGGGTTCAGGAGACCCTGTGTACGCTATGGCAGCTCAACCACTGGCAACCACATACCATACCATAATAAATAGAAAGACAGAGAGATGGAGGGAGGGAGGGGGGACAGAAGGGAGGGATGGGGAGAGAGAGAGAGCGAGAGAGTGGAGACAGAAAATAAGGGAGGGAAGGAGAGGGGGAGGTAGTGATAGAGCACGAGAGACATTCAGATAATACACAAGCCCGAAAAAAAAACTTTGATGAATTGTGCTGCCATTCAACATAATTATCCTCCTGATTAACAACGGATGAAACAAATTATAGAGCCCCAGGGCTGCGTTTGACGCTGGGAAAATTAATTTATAAATATAGAATCACACAAAAAAAGATAATGATATCTTAATTCTATCCTCAGGGTATGTGCTTATTAATGAGTTTTCTTAACAGCTTCATAATGTACTCTCAGATAGGCTATGCTACGTTGAATCTTCAGTCTTTAGATGTAATGAATGAATGGTATATGTGAGAACAATAAACAGTTGCACAGCTGAGGTTCATAGCATAATTTTGCATCATGGAACAATTATGAAAGAAAATGTGGTAAGATACATGAATGAATTATCACACTCCATATTAAGCTATTGTGAATGCAAGAGAAGACATTGTTCTGTTTCAATCTTCTCCTGGTTCTATACATAAACCACTACATAAATTCTATACGTATCTCGGGAAGGAGTCGTAGTTGTGGTGGTGGTGGACCCATGGGTTGCACCATGGGTGTTTGAGGAACTGGGGGTGGAGTGATGATGTCCCATGGCACTGGACTAGTAGGGGATGTATGGGGATTGGGTCTATGGGGATGGGGATTGGGATTGGGTGGTGGCTGGGGTGTATGCACTCTTAGAAAAAAGGGTTCCAAAAGAGTTCTGTGGCTGTCCCCATAGGACAACCTTTTTTGATTCCAGGTAGAACTCCCAACCCAGAGGCAGCTGTGCTCAATAAGAGCCAATCAGCAGCAGCATTGCTCTTCTCCTTCTCCCCTCCATCATCCCGTAGAACACTGCTTCCATTCAGTCGTCATCCATTATACATCAAAACCCCCGCTACAAATCTCCTCAAATAGAGCATTGTGTGTGGGGGCGGTGGGGTGTTTGTTTATGTTCTTATCCCAGTTGTAGATTCATCCTCTCGCGGGACACTTGCCGAGGCACAAGTCATCCTTCATCCTAATTGGCTTTGTTAAGAGAGCAGAGCTGAGAGGGAGACTGATAGAGATGTATTCCGCTCTTTCTGGTCAAATCAAACGTTGTGTAGTGCCTCAATGCCTCATATCAAAGACCAATGGCTATGTAAATGTAATCAGTCACAGATGTGATGATTATCCTAATCAGTTTGTTTTCTGACGTTGGGAGTTGGTTTGTGTGTTCTATTCTTGTAATCTGGGATCCTTCATCTGAATGATTCCAGTGTACAGAAGGTTCTTTGTAGAAACTCAGCCTTTCCTTTTCATCTGGTTCTAATCAGAATAGCTGAGATGTTGTACATACATACGGTGCATGTTTCTCTGGCTCTGTGCTTGTGACTGTGCAGAGGAACATCTGTGGGGAGGTCTCATGACTGTATCCTGGTATGTCTTCTATACATTATGGCCATGGAACAGCAAGCTTCATCAGCTTGGAACTGGAAATACAAACTCCATTCCACTGGCTGGCTGAGTTCCAAGTAACAACCCATAAATCTTCAAATATTCACAGTTTATAATAAGTGCAATAACATTACTGGAACCACACTCAGGTGGAAACCCATTCCTCCCTTTTCAACAGTGAAAATAACAGTGTTAAATACCCACTTTATAGAACAAGCCTTGAATTCCACAAGCAGGAACCCTGGCGAAACAGAAAGGAGGCCCTGAGGTCCCCCACCACAATGTAACGTCTGGAAACTAAATCATGTTGATGAAAAAGAGATCTTGTTAAAGTCGGTGAAACAGGGCTCCAAGAAAAAGTTAAGAGACCCAGGAGGCAGTTAATAAACAGAGAGAAAAGCACACTGTGGCTGTGCCAAAGGAAACAGGCACCTTTGAAAAGACACGCCACACTAATATAATTCCCTCTCTCCTTTGCCAGCTCACTGGAGCCTGCGATGAATTAAAGGGAGGTTTAAACAAGGTAAGGACAGATAGGATATCCTTGGGTCACGAAAATGATTTTGAGGGAAAATAATCCACCCCAAACTGGGGTTTCATGGTGAATGGAATACAGACGGTTCATTGTGACAGTGTATAATTTACACCGGGGGAAAAAATTGAAGGAATAGAGTGTTTTCTTCTTCTTCTGAATCAGAGCCGACACAGCCTCGGTAAATTGAAAAAGCATGTCAAAGGAGCTGGAAAATGACTTTCAGAAAAGTGTGCCCACTTCATTTGCTTTTTTCACTGGCTGAGAGAAACTGAGCATGACATAATTTTCACTTTCGTAACTCCACTCTCTCTGTCTGAATAACCTCTTGCTCTGAATACCACCGGACGGGAAAATACTATAAAACATCAGAGGTATAAAGCCTATTCCTGCCATAGAGGTGACTTTATCCAAACGCGAGGACACATTTCTCAGCATAAATTAAAGGTGCAATATGCAGAAATCGCTCAGCCATATCCTGGTTGCTAAAATTCTAGTTTGTCTAATTTTAGTTTGTGACAAAACAAGAAATGTATTGTGTAGAGCCTTTAAACTCAACTCTGGACCTCGAAGCCAGTTCCACTGCATTTGTTCATTGTTCCCCTCTAATCATGGACTGACTTAGACCTGGGACACCAGGTGTGTGCAATTAATTATTGGGTAGAATAAAAAAATCAGCAGGCTCCAGACCTCGTAGGGTAAGAGTTGAATACCCCTGGTGTAGTGAATCACTGTACCATCTAAACCGCTGTGAAATATATTTTCAATAACCAAAAATATTATATTTTCAGCTGTTTGAAGCTGGTGTACAAAACCGAAAGTAAAAGAAGCAAAAACAAAACTTAATAACAGGAAGAATAGAAATAGTGCCCATAGAAAAGCTTATTTTACTTGCTTTCAATGATAATGTCAGATCTATAACTCACATTTCTATGAGAATTTGGTTGGGTCTCCCAAAACGTTTCATATTGCAGCATTAATATAAATAATTTGTCCACATTTCTTGCAGATTACTCAGAAACATGTACTATTTGACCCAGCAGACACAAAAATAATTTAATATAAAATACAAATAGGTATTCACAGTTTTAATTACATTACATCCTGTTCTCTCATAATAAAGTCTACCTTGTGTTTTGTTATCTCTGTCAACCTTCAGCTAACTCACAGTAACATTTAGTGTATTCCTCCATCTCCCTTCCCCCAAATTCCTGTTCACTTTCTCCATACCTTCTCTTCTCATTCTGTCACTGTTGAGCTCAGACACTATTCATCCTTCTCACTATTCACACAGAAAGGTGGACGAGCCTTGACCTTATCATTAATCATCTGGTGAAAGGGGAAAATACTTGCCATTGATTGACATGCAAACATTTTTTAAGGTCAAATTTTTTAAGTCTTATCCTTCGTATACTGTACCTCCTTCACATTATCTCTTATGCCAAAATGGTTTTCCACAAAGAATCTCATGGATAGACATCTACATCCACTGATAAAAGTCCCATAGTGATACAGCTTTGCGTGGGTGGACTGGGCATTGCTATGGCAACCGCTCAGACTAGAATCATACAGTAAGACCTGATTATAATGGAGGGGTTGTTAAGCAGGATATCATCACCTTGGTCAAGCAGAAACCAGATATGAATATCAATGACCAGTTAGTTCAGCATGCCAATAGGCCTGGAGAGAGAAGAGCAGGAGCATAGCAGACCTCATTATAGCGGTACAGTTATGCTAAGTGGAACATCTGGCAAATCACAGCCCCTCATCTGGATGGGCCCATCCACAGAACACATGCAGCAGAGAGACAGAGACAGAGAGAGCGAGAGAAAGAGTGAGAGAGCGAGCGAAAGAGAGAGTTGAGTTGCACGCCACATAAGATTCAAAGCCACTAATACCCATCCCTCTCTACCTCCCTGCCATAGCCCCTACTAACCCAGACTGCCCTCCATCTGCTAGGCATCCATTTCCTCTCTAAGGTGAGAAGACCCAGCAGCATATGCCACTGTTTGGATAAGCAAGCATGGCTCCCCAGGTCAGGCTTTCATCTGGCCCACTTTGAAGGGCCGCCGTGGGGCCGACTGGGAGGAAGGGTGAGGGAGTTACTGGGTTACTGTGGCAGGACATATTCACTCCACCCCAGAGGACATGCAGGGTTACTATAGTAAAGCACCACTGACCAGTGAATAAACACCTTCCCTGTCGGCTTTCATTGTGTGTGTTTAATTTGTTCACCGGCTGTCACAGGGAACACATTACCTCTTGGAACATTTGTTTCCTGTGGGTTTCAGCATAACAGTTTCACATAGCATATTTAAAACAGTTTGTTTTGCTATCTGTAATAGCGTTTCTGACCTTTTGTCTGAGCTTATTTTAAAGGTCAACAAAAAGCCAAATAGATTGTTGTTTACTAGTATAATTTGGTTATATTATGATTAGGTCTTTCCCTCGATTTGTTATTCCATGCCCATCCATGGGGCTTGGGGATATGAAAAGAAGCTGAAAATTACTTTAGGTGCAGACATGCTGTCAGGAAGGAAGATAAAAAAGAACTCTGTCAAAATAGCAATTACACGCTGGCGTGATTCATTAGGACAAATGCCGAGTGTGGTTATGAAGCCGATTAACAGCGTTTCATTACAACATCGACCGAGAATTCAATTAGCTAGTCTGCTTCCCGGAAGCCTTACAACACCATGCAACGCCTCTTCTTTGAACCTTGGACATGGACAAGAGGCTCCAGGACTGACACAGTCATATGTCAGTCCTGGATAGTCTTTCAGACTATTCCTGTCCTGGACAAGGACTAATGTTGTCGTATACACTTGAGTATGTTAAACATTAAGAACACCTTCCTAAAACTGAGTTGCACCCACCCCTTTTCCCGTCTGCATAGTCTCAATTCGTCAGGGCATAGACTCAAGAAGGTGTTGAAAGCGTTCCACAGGGATGCTGGCCCATGTTGACTCCAATGCTTCCCACAGTTATGTCAAGCTGACTAGATGTCCTTGGCGTGGTGGACCATTCTTGATACACATGGGAAACTATTGAGCTTGAAAAACCCAGCAGTGTTGCAGTTCTTGACACAAACCGATGCGCCTGGCACCTACTACCATATCCCGTAAAAAGGCACTTAAATCTTTTGTCTTGCCCATTCAACCTCTGAATTGCACACATACACATTTTTTGCACATTTTTTTAAACCTTTATTTAACTAGGCAAATCAGTTAAGAACAAAATCTTATTTACAATAGCGGCCTACCGGGGAACAGTGGATTAACTGCCTTGTTCAAGGGCAGAACGACAGATTTTTACCTTGTCAGCTCGGGGATTCGATCTAGCAACCTTTCGGTCACTGGCCCAACGCTCTAAGGCTTGAAAATCCTACTTTAACCCATCTCCTCCCCTTCATCTACAATGATTGAAGTGGATTTAACAAATTAAATTAATAAGAGCTCATAGATTTCAACTGGATTCACCTGGTTAGAGCATGGCACTTGAAATGCCAGGATAGTAGGTTTGATTCCCGGGAAACCCATATGTAAAATGTATGCACGCATGACTGTAAGTTGCTTTAGATAAAAGCTTTTGCTAAATGGCATATTTTATTAATGATTAACCAAGATTTACCAACGTGATGAAACCCTACATCTGATTTAGCATTTCAGCTAATTGGACCTCAGCAGTGATAATTAAATGAAGAGGGCCAGTTGGTGTGTTTGTATTCATATTCATACAGAAATTCCATGAGATATTCATAGAGATATTGTTTTTCTATTCCATATATAGCCTACACCGAAAGGTTTAAGCCGTCTCATTTAAATGCTGCTTAGAATAAAAAGCCTTTGGTGTGCCTGCCTCAGTGTCCTGATCTTTTCAGAATCAAGGCTGTTTAAAAATGTTAGGCTCTCTAGTTAGCAATTCAAAGGACCTAAGAGGCAATTATGGCTTCTTCATGTCTCCGCTGTGCCCTGCCGCATCAAAAGCTGACACCGCACCCAGCGCTTTAATATGAGGACACGGACATAAATGTTTCAGAGCATATGAAAAGGTAACAGCGTCATATTAATGGGTCTCTTTCTTTTCCTCCTCCCCCCCCCCCCTCTCTCTCTCTCTCTCTCTCTCTCTCAGACAATTCTCATTAGCTTTTTTTTGTTTCCCAGACAGTCTCATTTATAGAAAATAAAGTGCTTGTGTGATTGTGCCTCGGCTTGAAGTGGAGAGCTGAATTGTATCGTCACTCCCAGGCCCATAATCAATTCTGTCAGTAATGACAGTGTTGGGAGGAGAACAGTGGATTGTTATAGGGTCCTCCTGGATACTAGTGGAGGGCTCGGTCTTGTCTTCTCACTATAGCATCTCTCTCCCTGGCCCTGTTGAGTTATTCTAGAAGCATCCCCTCTCCCTCTCTCTCATCCCACACAGCTCAACAGACAGTAGGGCAGGTTTCCCCAACTTAGGGCCCGGGGGCCGAATTTGGCCCACGGGTGGTTTTATATGGCCCCCCAAGTTTTCTGAGAAGGGGTGATAATCACTCCAAGATAATCACTCCAAATTTTGGAAATCTGTTCCCAAGTATTCCCACGCATAATAGAGAGGGACAACTGATAGTACAAACATGTAAACAAGGTTTGAAATGATCATGTTTTTGTCAAATATTATATCCGTTTGGGCTTCTTGCATTCCATTTGCAGTCTACAAATGATTTGTAATTATGTTCCGGCCCCCCGACCATCCGCTCGGCCAACGGCTGAATATAGTTGATGATCCCTGCAGTAGGGGATCCAACATGCTGTTAACCGACTGTAGCTCTTGTAATCCAATTTTCGAAAATATTATTTTATAGTTTAATATGAAGAGAGAGAGAGAGAACGTCTGGAAAAAGAAAATCAATGAATGCATCTTAAATATCGATAGCAGACATCATCATGGACTGACGATTATGAATCTGTTATGGTTATATGACTAGACTGAAATACAGGTATGACACTAAACATACAAATCCAGCACATGTGCAGACAATACTCAGAAGCACACTAACATCCACCCTTCTTATATTTTATCTTCATATGCGTTTAATTGGGTTTCAGGAAATAAACCCCATTTTTGATTTTCTCATTTAATTTCATCTCTAATTTGATGAGCCTTTAATTTCACTTGACTTTATTACAACATGTGCAACAGAAAATGAAACCCTCTTTTCCTTAGATACTCACTTTCAATGTCATTTTAGAAGCCCTTAGCTACTGGCCGTATAGGGATTGGTAACCTGTGTCTCTACTCACCAAGGAACAAAACAAGTGAAAAAGCATCTGTCCATCCCTACAGGCATAACAAAAGCCACTACATGTATGTTTGTTATCAATATTGAATTACTAGCTAGAACACGAGCATTCTGTAGCCAATGCCCATGGTTGATGAGCCATAGATGTGGCTGCACTAGGCTGTCATGTCATGGTTCAGCAGCACTACACAGTGTATGAGAAAGAGTGCGGCAAGCCAGCCAGACATCCTCTCTGCCCTACTGGCAGCATTGTGAGGGTGTGTGAGCAATTTGCTGGTCTTGTTGGTGGATTACACAGAGAAAGTAGGACGTTGTTGTCAAAATAGGAAGCAACCAAATAGCATCCAGAATGAACAGGCCTCAAAATCATACGCATATACTGTTGATATAGCCAGCAGGCATGCTCTTATGATGTAAAGGCACCACTATCAAAATGTGACTCAATGCTAATTCAAAGTAATGGATGGATCTAATCAATTGACCCCCTATGCTCAAGACTTCACATCCCATGACCACAATTTCAACCCATCCACCTGTAAAGGTGAAAAGAAATTGGCCATTGACATGCAGTGTCGGGCAGTTTGAAGATGTTGCAGTGTTGTTGCACTTCAGGCGGTTTTATAGTTTGTGATGGGAGCTACCGGGAGGGGGGACACGGAAGGGGAAGGAGGGGAGTGAGGAACTGTATTATTCAACTGTGGAATGCAATAGCTTTGTCTCGCAGCGGGATATATCATATTTTTGGACCAGGGGAGAGCAGTTTACTTCACTGTCAGGGTGGAGGGGGGAGGAGGGAGGGGTGTAGAAAATATACACATTTCACAGCTGAGCACGCCCGCCTAGTTTGACAGCGTGAGGAAAGGATTTCACACCTGAGATAACCAACCACATCAAAGATGGGATCATATTCTTACACACAGGAAGTGGGCTTTGCCCCTCAGCATGGTTTTAAACCAACACGGCAACAAAATGTCTTACATTAACTTACTGCTTATCCTGCTCTTATCCCTTTATCCTCCTACTCAGGAATTACTATAGCTAAAGGCTTAATTCAAATCCTCATGCTCTGTTTGTGGGTCAGTCTGTTGTAGCTAGTGTTCGAGATTCTGGAGGAGTGCTTGGACAAGGAGTTTTAAATCATAAAACTACTTTATAACTAATCTAATACATAATTGCTTTACTCCTTTCAACAATGTCATTATTTAACTTGGGCCTTACCTTGTCTTGTTTTAGATTGATTGTATTGCAGCTTTCGAAAGGGCTAAAGTGCAGTGAGTATATATGGTGGGTTTATTAACTTCTGAATCCAATGCTTGGCCCCATAGTCCACACAGTCCACACAGCGCCACGGGTAGAGGTGGGTCTGGATCCAACCTCCCCAGCCAGATGGATAAAAGCTGCCAATGGGACAGTTTGGGCCAGCATGGGGCTAGTAGCCCTCAGATCCTCTCATCACCTCCATGAAGGACTCAAGCTCCATCTCTAACATAGAAATGCATTCATGAAACTAAACATATTTGCCTATTTTGTCTTTTCCTAGGAGCCATTTTCCCCCTTCAACCAATCTCACTTAAAAAAATAATTATGCTAAAGCTATTTCAACTCATTAAGTATCAATCAGTTGAGGAGAGCTAGTCAAAACGCCGAGCAGCATCTTTACTGAGGAAATAGGAAATCAATCGGCCATTTAGATTTTCTAAAGCCCCACCGGCAACAAAACACACACTGTATTACTGTGTGGCTGATGATAATTAAAAAACATAATTGCTTTTTAAATCACTGTGTTAATGAAAATATGTTGATGTAATGCATTGTAGTCATGCTATTAATATGGATATCTCTCCAGCAGTGAAAGCCATCTGTCTGTCAGGCTAGGATGGGGAAACTAATGGGAAATGGTCCAAACAACGTGTTCACTTCAAGGACTGTGTTTTGGACGTTGTCTACGGTGAACATAATCAATGAGAATGCCACCACCAACACTGTGGGTGTTTGGGGGCCCAAATTGACCCATCAATCTTCTATTCATTCAGTCAGTGTTTATTCAGCTTTGCCTCTGCTCACTCTGTCATTCTCCAGGCGATGGTAAAGACTGGAGAACTGGTTAAAAGAGAATAGGTTACAACTTCACTTGAAGAGTGTCATATTTGTGTTGTGGAGAAATGACCAGGCAGGAGACGGGAGTAGTTAGTTTTCGTTTAGTCAAAACCCCTCGTGCTCCACAGCCCCCGGTCCCGATAGTGCGCATGTGCATTTCCTATTAGGTGTAGTAACATAACACTGCCGTAATACATTACTGCTTAGTAACAGCATAGCAACTAATATAAACAGCTGAAGATCACAGATACTACACTCCTCCCCCATGGTGTTTAACTCCCAGAGAACAAGGTAAATATGTTAGGGAACTACTAATGCAATATCTGAACAATACATTCTTAAACATTTTTCAACTACTGGGTTGAAACAGACTTTTCAGAGCCCAGCACAAATCTAGGGGATTATTCTTCCCCGAAGATGGAGTTTGTGTCCTAATAACTAACACAGGTGATGTCCTTTTTCTTTCCTTTTATCTGGGACATATTAAAGTGTTTGTTTGTTTTACTGTCTGTTATCTCCTGAAACAGCTTACCGGTCAAGCTTTTGAGGTGCCCTTTGCTGTCGAATAGGATATCTCCGCTCCTCCTGGGCTTCCGGTGGTGGGGCCAGGTTCGGGTGGAAGTTCAGGCTCTGTCTCTCCCATACGTCCACAGTCAGGAGTATAGTCCTGGGGTCGTTATTGTTCTTGTTCTCTTGGCATGTCTCTGCTGGGGCGTTGGACCGTAGAAGATGATCCACATGATTATTATTATTATTATGATGGTTATCGTCTGCCATTGATCTGTGCTGTTGCTAGTTTGCTAGCATCATTTGCGAACCAAGATGGCATAGCAGTTCAGACGTCTTTTGTCCTCGTCTTGTCGTGTCCCGTATATATATATATATATATTTACAACTATCTATCCTACCATGCCTTTCTAAGGTCTTCGAAAGCCAAGTCAACAAACAGATTACCGACCATTTCGAATCTCACCATACCTTCTCTGCTATGCAATCTGGTTTCAGAGCTAGTCATGGGTGCACCTCAGCCACACTCAAGGTCCTAAACGATATCTTAACCGCCATCGATAAGAAACATTACTGTGCAGCCGTGTTCATTGATCTGGCCAAGGCTTTCGACTCTGTCAATCACCACATCCTCATCGGCAGACTCGACAGCCTTGGTTTCTCAAATGATTGCCTCGCCTGGTTCACCAACTACTTCTCTGATAGAGTTCAGTGTGTCAAATCGGAGAGTCTGCTGTCCGGACCTCTGGCAGTCTCTATGGGGGTGCCACAGGGTTCAATTCTTGGACCGACTCTCTTCTCTGTATACATCAATGAGGTCGCTCTTGCTGCTGGTGAGTCTCTGATCCACCTCTACGCAGACGACACCATTCTGTATACTTCTGGCCCTGCTTTGGACACTGTGTTAACAACCCTCCAGCCAAGCTTCAATGCCATACAACTCTCCTTCCGTGGCCTCCAATTGCTCTTAAATACAAGTAAAACTAAATGCATGCTCTTCAACCGATCGCTACCTGCACCTACCCGCCTGTCCAACATCACTACTCTGGACGGCTCTGATTTATTATACATGGACAACTGCAAATACTTAGGTGTCTGGTTAGACTGTAAACTCTCCTTCCAGACCCATATCAAATATCTCCAATCCAAAGTTAAATCTAGAATTGGCTTCCTATTTCGCAACAAAGCATCCTTCACTCATGCTGCCAAACATACCCTTGTAAAACTGACCATCCTACCAATCCTCGACTTTGGCGATGTCATTTACAAAATAGCCTCCAATACCCTACTCAACACAGTCTATCACAGTGCAATCCGTTTTGCCACCAAAGCCCCATATACTACCCACCATTGCGACCTGTACGCTCTCGTTGGCTGGCCCTCGCTTCATACTCGTCGCCAAACCCACTGGCTCCATGTCATCTACAAGACCCTGCTAGATAAAGTCCCCCCTTATCTCAGCTCGCTGGTCACCATAGCATCTCCCACCTGTAGCACACGCTCCAGCAGGTATATCTCTCTAGTCACCCCCAAAACCAATTCTTTCTTTGGCCACCTCTCCTTCCAGTTCTCTGATGCCAATGACTGGAACGAACTACAAAAATCTCTGAAACTGGAAACACTTATCTCCCTCACTAGCTTTAAGCACCAACTGTCAGAGCAGCTCACAGATTACTGCACCTGTACATAGCCCACCTATATTTTAGCCCAAACAACTACCTCTTTCCCTACTGTATTTAATTTATTTATTTATTTTGCTCCATTGCACCCCATTAATTTTATTTCTACTTTGCACATTCTTCCATTGCAAATCTACCATTCCAGTGTTTTACTTGCTATATTGTATTTACTTTGCCACCATGGCCTTTTTTGCCTTTACCTCCCTTATCTCACCTCATTTGCTCACATCGTATATAGACTTGTTTATACTGTATTATTGACTGTATGTTTGTTTTGCTCCATTTGTAACTCTGTGTCGTTGTATGTGTCGAACTGCTTTGCTTTATCTTGGCCAGGTCGCAATTGAAAATGAGAACTTGTTCTCAACTTGCCTACCTGGTTAAATAAAGGAGAAATAAATAAAATAAAATAAATAAAATGAACGTTGACATGGCGATGACCAATTTGAACTTGGTAAGTCAAAGGTCCTCTGCGTTGCAAGATCACACCTGAGTTCCACAGGCGCTTGGGGTGTCTGAAATCACGTACCATCACCCTCTCTCCCTCTTTGAATTCTCTAACAGTCTGAGTGTCTGTCATGAGCTTTCTTCTGCTGTGGCTGGTGCTTTGCCACAGTGCTTGACAAGTCTGGTTTCAACAATGTCAGACGGGTACGTGGTTGGCGTTTCAGAAACAGTTCAGCTGGTGTACGTTCCGTTACTGTGTGTGGTGTGTTACGGTAAGTAAACAGGAACTGGGGAAGCCTTTGGTGGGTAGGAACAGACTGAACCTCGAGTCTAGTCCAGGCCTTCTTAAAGGTTTGCACGGCTCTCTCCGCTGCTCCGTTTGATGCCGGATGGTAAGGTGGTGACAGGTGTGCCTTACTCCGTTGTTCTTGAGAAACATTTCAAAATCATTTGATGTGAAAGGAGGGCCATTGTCCGATACGAGCTCCTTGACAAGTCCAAAGGATGGGAACAGGTGTCTGAGAAGATTGATGGTCTTCTCAGTTGTGGTCAGTTGAGTAGGTAACACTTCCATCCACTTGGAATGGACATCGACGACAACAAGGAAATGTTGCTTGTCAATCTCGACGTAATCCACATGGATGCGTTGCCAAGGTGTAGCAGCCCAGGACCATGAATGAAGAGGTGCAGCAGCAGGCTTGTTGCGAACAGCTCCACAAGGTGAGCAGTGGCCTACATGCTGTTGAATGTCCTAATCCAGTCCAGGCCACCACAGATAACTGTGGGTGAGTGCTTTCATTCGAGTGATCCCTGGATGTCCCTCATGCAGGTCAGTTAGCAGTCTCCTCTGGAATTTGTGAGGTACCACCACCCTTGATAACCACAGAACACATCCTTGATCAGTGGACAACTGGTCTTTCTTGTCGATGAATGGTTGAAGGTTATCGTTATTTACGAAGGTTGGCCAACAGAGTAATGTTACATCCAAGACTTTGGAAAGCACTGGGTCTTTCCTTGTTTCCTCTGCTATGTCTGAAGCAGATATGGGCAGTTCATCAATGAGAGAGATCTGGAAGACTCCTCTATCATCTTCACTGTCGGAGTCACTATTGCATGGAAGTCTTGATAGTGCATCGGCATTTGCGTGATCACTGGATCGTCTGTACTCAATCTCGTAGTCGTAGGCTAAAAATATCAGAGCCCAACATTGCATTCGAAGTGCAGCAAGGGTTGGTATGGCTGATTCTGGTCCAAGGATGGCCAACAGAGGCTTGTGATCTGTCAGCAGTTGGAACTTCCTTCTGTAGAGATATTTGTGAAACTTCTTCACTCCGAATATTATGCTCAGGGCTTCCTTCTTAATTTGAGCATAATTTTTCTCACTTGGTGACAGAGTCTGTGATGCAAATGCAATAGGGTGTTCTTCGGTAGAACATGTGAGATGACGGCTCCTACTCCGTATAGAGATGCATCACACGCGAGTCTCAGCTTAATCTCTGTGTCATAGTGGGCAAGCCACTTGCTCTTTAACCTGTTGATGCTCTGGGGGCGCTATTTCATTTTTGGATGAAAAACGTTCCCGTTTTAAACAAGATATTTTGTCACAAAAAGATGCTCGACTATGCATATAATTGATAGCATTCGAAAGAAAACACTCTGACGTGTCCAGAACTACCAAGATATTTTCTGTGCGTGCCCTAGAACGTGAGCTTCAGGCAAAACCAAGATGAGACGGCATCCAGGAAATGAGCAGGATTTTTGAGGCTCTGTTTTCCATTGTCTCCTTATATGGCTGTGAATGCGAGAGGAATGAGCCTGCCCTTTCTGTCGTTTCCCAAGGTGTCTGCAGCATTGTGACGTATTTGTAGGCAGATCATTGTAAGATTGACCAAGAGACCACATTTACCAGGTGTCCGCCTGGTGTCCTGCGCCGAAATTGGTGCGCAAAAGTCACCTGCCAGTATTTTTCCATGGGATACAGAGAGGAAAGCAAGCTTCCACGAACTGCATATCAATGAAGAGATATGTGAAAAAACACCTTGAGGATTGATTCCAAACAACGTTTGCCATGTTTCGGTCGATATTATGTAGTTAATCCGGAAAAAGTTTTACGTTGTAGGTGACTGAATTTTCGGTTCGTTTCGGTAGCCAGACGCAATGTAGAAAATGGAACGATTTCTCCTACACACAGAGGCTTTCAGGAAAAACTGCGCATTTGGTATGTAACTGAGAGTCTCCTCATTGAAAACATCAGAAGCTCTTCAAAGGTAAATGATTTTATTTATTTGGTTATCTGGTTTTTGTGAAAATGTTGCGTGCTAAATGCTACTCAAAATGCTATGCTAGCTTTGCATACTCTTACACAAATTAGTCAATTTCTATGGTTCAAAAGCATATTTTGAAAATCTGAGATGACAGTGTTGTTAAGAAAAGGCTAAGCTTGAGAGCAGACGCATTATTTTCATTTTATTTGCGATTTTCAGAAATCGTTAACGTTGCGTTATGCTAATGAGCCTGAGGCTTTAGTCACAAACCCGGATCCGGGATGGGGAGTTCCAAGAAGTTAACAGACGCTGTTTGCAAGTCTTGAATGCTTCTTCGCATTGTGGGGACCAATTCCACTTTGTATTCGGCCTGCAGCAGTTGGTGAAGCGGATGCAACAATGTGGACAAGTTTGCAACAAACTTTCCGCAATAGTTCAGGAACCCCAAAAATGACTCCACTGAGTCCTGGAGGAACTCACACTTGCTGCGTTTCATTCTCACTCCGTATTTCTCCCGTCTTGACATCACTTTGTCCAGCACTACAAAGTGCTCTCCAATGGTTGATGCTGACACAAGGATGTCGTCCATGAAGCACACAACATTGTCTATACCATCCAAGATCTGATCCATTGTGTGTTGGAATATCGCGGGAGCTGTCGAGATTCCATAGGCCAAGCGATTGAATCTGAATAGCCCCTTGTGTATTGATGGTCAGATACAGTTCCGACTCCGGATCCAGCATCAGTTGCTGATAAGCGAATGCCAGGTCCAGCTTACTGAAAACCAGCTTCCCACCAGCTAGAGTGGCAAACAGATCTTCAGCGTTTGGTAGTGGATATTCCTCTGGTAGTATGCAGCGATTTACTGTGACCTTGTAGTCATCGCACATTCTGACGGTCTTGTCTTTCTTTGGGACTACAACAATCCAACAATCGGAGCGGCCCAGTCGCTCCTCGCTACTTTCGTGATTATGTTATTTTTTCTGTAGGTGGTCCAGTTCCTTCTCTACTGCTTCCTTAAGAGCATAGGGAACTGGACGTGGTTTGTGAAATATAGGCTTGGTTCCTTCTTGCACTCTGACTTTTGCTGTGAAGTCTTGTATTTTGCCGTAGACATCTTTGAAAAGTTCTTTGTGCTTCTCCAGCATGTTAGTGAGTGTAGCCTGACTCAGTGGTGTGTCATTTCTCAGACTGAAGATTTCTCCCCAGTTCAACTTGATCTTTTGTAGCCAGTTTCTGCCTAGCAAGGCTGATTTTTCTCCTTTAACAATGACAAGCAGTAGCGTCCACTCCTTCTCCTTATACCGGACTGGTACCTGGATCTGCCCTAACACAGGAATAGTGTCACCAGTGTATGAAGAAAGGCGGATGGACGCGGGCTGAAGAGGGCAGTCTTTCAGGTTTTCTTTGTAGAGTCTCTCTATAGACGCTCCTGTGTCCAGCTGCATTTTTACTGGTTTTCCCGCTAAAACCATGTTGAGATAGATTCCATCTTTTTGTTGTTGAGCTGTGTACACTGTAAACAGTTCCACTACTGTTTCAGTTGTACCTTCTTCTTCTTGTGCTGCGTCTGACACTTCGTGCGCTCCTACTGTGCGTTTTGGAGCTTTTGATACTCTCTGTAAATGTCCAACCTTTCCACAATTGTGGCACTTTTCATTTTGGAATCGACATTCACTGTGCTGATGATTATCTCCCCCACATCTGTAGCAACTTGGCTTAGACCTTTGTGATGTGGACTGCTTTGTTCTTGTGTAACCTTGAGGACAGGACAGAGAAAGGTGGGACGTTTGTGAATCTTTTCCTCCACATGTGTCACTGACCTTGTGAACACCTTTCTGACGTTCTGCATGTCCCATCAATAGTATCCCTGTGGACAAGCTCAAGTCCAAGTGCGATATCACAGGCTTTCTTAAAGGTCAGGTCCTACTCTGACAGAAGCCTTCTGTGATATGCTTCACCTGTGAGACCACATACAAATTGGTCTAGGAGAGCATCATCAAGAAATTGTGCAAACTCACATGTACTTGCGAGCCTTTTCAAAGCAAGGATGTAGTCGGCCACAGTTTCCCCTTGACTATGGTGACATTGGTAAACTCTGAAACATTCTGCAATGAGAATTGGCTTAGGCTTGAAATACCTTGAAAGAGTTTCAGTCAGAGACTTTTCAGCAATCCATACTCAAGTTGGACCCAAAACACTGAGAAATACGTCTGCTTTCTTTTCATCTCTGATTTCATTTGCAGCCAGCCAACGCTCAAAACGCTCCAAATAGGAATCAAAATCCTCTTTTGTAGCCTCAAACTCTGGTACTCGACCAATGGTTGCCATTTTCACAGTTAATTGTTCAGTGTCCTTATTCCTTGTATTCCATAATGTCCTGATTTTTTATCTAATTCTTCACTTCAGAAGTTTATGCAATTACTTCATTCACTGCACTCATTTGTAATAATGTACACTCCATGTTACGTTTCTTCTTCCTTTTTTTTCTTGACAATATTTCTCCATTGAGATCGCCTAATTTCAATGGGTTCAATTCGTTTGAATTCGTTCACCACCAGAGGGCAGTGTCGTTATTCTGGACTCCAATAGTCTTGCTACTTGGCAGCTCCTGAATACTGTACCTACTAGCAGTGCTTAGCCTTCTCTACTGGCGAAAGAAAATAAAAAAGTAAAAAATGGATAAAATAAATAAAAAAAGAAAAAACCGTGCAGTAATATCTAACAAGCTAACAATTTCACAACAACTACCTTGAATAACTAGGAATGAATAAGAATATGTACATATAAATATATGGATGAGCGATGGCTGTGCAGCATAGGCAAGATGCAGTAGATGGTGCAGTATATACATATGAGATGAGTAATGTAGGGTATGTAAACATTATATAAAGTGGCATTGTTTTAGTGGCATTTATTACATCCAATTTTTTATTATTAAAGTGGCTAGAGATTTGAGTCAGTATGTTGGCAGCAGTCACTTAATGTTAGTGATGGCTGTTTAACAGTGATGGCCTTGAGATAGAAGCTGTTTTCCAGCTTTGATGCACCTGTACTGACCTCGCCTTCTGGATGATAGCGAGGTGAACAGGCAGTGGCCCTTGGGGTGGTTGAGTCTTTCTGGGTAAGTCTCTAAGAGCTTTTCACATATGGATTTGCACATTACTCTTTAAAAATTCTTCAAGCTGTGTCAAGTTGGTTGTTAATCATTGTTAGACAGACTTTAACCTTTATTTAACTAGGCAAGTCAATTAAGAATAAATTCTTATTCACAATGACAGCCTACCAAGAGTTAAAAGGCCTCCTGCAGGGATGAAAAAAGGGGGGGGGGTAGAAGGCCAAACCCCACATCATGATAAGAGAGACACCACAGCATTAAATAAAGATAGGTCTTTCCATAGTCTTGAAGTCTTGCCATAGATTTTCAAACCAATTTAAGTCAACTTTAACTAGGCGACATTCAATATCGTCTTGGTAAGCAATTCCAGTGTAGATTTGGCCTTGTGTTTTAGGTTATTGTCCTGCTGAAAGGTGAATTAATCTCCCAGTGTCTGCTGGAAAGCAATACTTTTTATTCAGGACAAATGTTAATTTGTTTGTCATGTTACAGACAGGATGCATGTTTCGGAATATTATGATTTTGTACAGGCTTCCTTCTTTTCACTCTGTTGTTTAGGTTAGCATTGTGGAGTAACTACAATGTTGTTGATCCATCCTCAATTTTCTCTAATCACAGACATGAAACTCTGTAACCGTTTTAGAGTCACCATTGGCCTCATGGTGAAATAATTGAACGGTTTCCTTCCTCTTCGGCAACTGAGTTAGGAAGGACGCCTGTATCTTTGTAGTGACTGGGTGTATTGATGCACCATCCGAAGTGTAATTAATAACTTCACCATGCTCAAAGACATATTGACTATCTGCTTTTTTTGTTTAAAAAAATGTTTACCAATTTTGGAAAACCTCCCTGGTTTGTGGTTGAATCTGTGTTTGAAATTTACTGCTCGACTTGAGGGACCTTACAGATAATCGTAGATTTGGGGTACAAAGATGAGGTAGTCATTCAAAAACCATGTTAAACAATATTAGTCGATGCATCTTATGTGACTTGTTTAGCACATTTTTACTCCTGAACTTATATAGGCTTGCCATAACAAAGGCGTTGAATACTTACTGACAAGACATTTCAGCTTTTGTAAAAATAAAAAAAATATATAATTCCACTTTGACATTATGAGGTATTGTGTGTAACCCATTTTAAATTCAGGCTGTAACAGCAAAATGTGGAAAAAGTCAAGGGGTGTGAATAACTTCTGAAGGTACTGTATATATACAGTGGGGAGAGCAAGTATTTGATACACTGCCGATTTTGCAGGTTTTCCTACTTACAAAGCATGTAGAGGTCTGTAATTTTTATCATAGGTAAACTTCAACTGTGAGAGACGGAATCTAAAACAAAAATCCAGAAAATCACATCTCTGAGCATGCCAACATCTCTGTCGACGAATCTACGATATGTAAGACACTATACAAGAATGGTGTTCATGGGAGGACACCACAGAAGAAGCCACTGCTGACCAAAAAAAACATTGCTACAAGTCTGAAGTTTGCTGAAGTGCACCTGGATGTTCCACAGCACTACTGGCAAAATATTCTGTGGATAGATGAAACTAAAGTTGAGTAGTTTGGAAGAAATACATGACACTATATGTGGAGAAAAAAATGGCACAGCACACCAACATCAAAACCTCATCCCAACTGTAAAGTATGGTGGAGGGAGCATCATGGTTTGGGGCTGCTTTGCTGCCTCAGGGCCTGGACAGCTTGCTACCATCAACGGAAAAATGAATTCCCAAGTTTATCAAGACATTGTGCAGAATAATGTTAGGCTATCTGTCCGCCAATTGAAACGCAACAGGACAATGCCCCAAAACACAGAAGTAAATCAACAGAAGAAAATACGCCTTCTGGAGTTGCCCAGTCAGAGTCCTGACCTCAACCCGATTGAGATGCTGTGGCATGACCTCAAGGGAGCAGTTCACAGCAGACATCCCCATTTCCAACGGGTTCACATACCTTTTCTTGCCACTGTATGTTACTGGAGTTTTAATCTTTTCATTGAACCTTCTTTTCAGAATTTTCCACAGCAACTTCTAGAATCTGCCACTCAGTTTTTGCTTGCTTGGAGGTAGGCTGGACACATTTTTAACAATGCTTTTTTCGGATAAAAAATGATTTCATTGCTTCCGCCGTGGAGCCCAGTTTCATAATATGACCATATTTTCCAGCTGCTTGCCGTCGTTTTTAAATAATCACAAAAAAACAGGCATTATTTTAGTGCATTTTTTCCCCCTGCCAGCTCCTATTAGTTTTATTGAGAACCGTGGCACCAACTCACCTCCCGAACGTTCTATTCCCAGCTTATTGTTCTACGTCACAATGCCTGCGTCGCTATTGTTGGCAGTGAGACCTGCTCACGTTGTTTATAGTTCAAATGTAAACAACAAAAAATGACTCATGGAACTCTGAGGTCGTCCCATTGTTTCCTACAGGGGAAATAATGGCATTTGTCTATTTTGCCTATTAACTCGCAATATGTATATTCAGATCTTTTTTAGCCCGAACGTAATTTTAATCATGTGAATCTCCTCTTTCTAATTACGTAAGTCTGGGCAGCGAGCTCGGTTGTCATCGATCACTAGACCAGACAGTCAGTTTTCCTTTTTCCCCTACTTTCTCATTACACAGACGAGGTGCGGATGTTTACTTTCTATATTAGTTGGGGGGGGGGTTTCCAGTTTCATCCGACGAACAGATTGTAGTGGTAAAATAAAAAGGGATACTTTTTTTGTACCATTTAGGCCAAATGGAATTCTAAGCATCACTCCAGTCAAAACAGGCTCTGCGAACGTTGGATTCCATTCATTTGCTATGGGCTCCCGCTAGTGTTCCAGCTCAGCCAATGTTATTTTGACATTTTCAGCCTTGGGTGAATTTTGACTCGTTCTATTGTCCAGCCTATAGAACGAGGTGGAGGTGGAAAACCTCTGAAAAGTCCCCTCAACATTCAGGGGTCATCCTCAACATTCAGGGGTCATCCTCACCTCCACATTATACAAATATAAACATTACACAGACATCACATTCTCCCCAATACAACCCCCATATATTACATGATTGCAATGTATGGTTATGGTTCTTATTGGTTACTTCAGGGCTCTGAGGGCAACTCCCATCAGCCATTATGTAACCCAAAGATGACAGTGCAGTGAAACAAGTTATCGGTTTTCATTTCCATGTGAACAGTATTTGACCAGTAACATTCAAAAGTTTGTGCTATTCAAAACTTTCAGAGAAAGAGTACTTATTTTGGAGATAAAGGAAACTAGTTTGATTCGATTTATAAGATGTTCTCTGGGAGTTTCAATCTCTTAAAAAATAATGATTTCATTTGTTTTAAGTTTAGAGCACCACAGGGAACTAGTACTTCCTGTGTCTCCCTGTTATGGCACATCTCACATTTCTTCCCAGTCAATTGAAATCTTAAGCCTTTTACCTGCGGAAACAGTGGGGCACTGGATCTTTCATAGGATTTTGCTAATAGGCAAGCCCTGTTACACCCCCTAAGAGTGGCAGCGGAGTGTTGAGATGAGGGAAGGACAACAAGGGAACGAGTGCATCACGTTTCATCTTTCCATAGATTTCTTCATCGGTTGTAATTAATAGCGTCTTTAAAGAACAAAATGCAAATACGCCGCTGACACTCTGCCAATTAAATTCCCGATCCATTTGTTTCCGACGCTCATCTCTCTCCTAAACTCAGGGGGTTTCAAATAAAAGTTTTGGAGGATGATACAAAACCTCTTTAATGGTGTCCTTTTGTTCCCAGCCAAACACACATTCCCAGCCAAAAAACATTCAAACCCTACAAAGTACTCATGCTGCATGTAATCAATTTCAGGTTGAAAACAGACAGGGGGGACTGGGGAGAGAAGATCTGTGGAGAATGACAGTCTCAGTCTGTTTAGTCTTGTTCTCTGATCAAGCAGAACAGTGTTTTTTGATACATGTTAGCCTTGAGAGATACTGAGTGGAAACTGCCCTATTCAGTATCCACACCCCTCAGAGAGATACTTTCCCTCATGCTCAGTATTAATCCTGGTGTCTCTATAGGAGTGTAAAGTCATGTCTCAGGGTTAACTCAGTAGTACCAGTGATATATAACAACTAGGGAAGAGGAATCTTCCCCTCAGCAGTGAGCGTTGCCAGGGTTCCTGGGTGACAGACAGGCTGTGACAGTCCAACATGGGCACACACCTCTACTGCTGCCAGGGAGATAATGAGGAACAGTGGTGTACCTACCCATCTACTGGAAACACGCACAGATTTGGCTCTCACCAAATGGCCCACCTGCCACACCAGACCTAGACCCTGCCTGACCTGTCTCAACACCTGCCACACTGCAGACAGACAGGCAGCACCAGCTAGCATATTGTGGATAATAAAGGGCCTCATAACAGACACCTGCTGGACATTGGATTAATTTGGGTTCTTATTGTTCTGATTGCCTGCTATTACACCAATGAAACTCTGTAACTGACAGTGGAGATTGTTATCATACTGAGCTACAATGAGCTGTAAGACATTTTCCTGACTAATTGAAAAGGCTCTTGATATTGAGGTGACTCCTGTAACTGCATGTCACTGTCTGGTTTACCAGCTCATGTCATGATGATAGTGTCCTACCTGTAGGGATGTCAGGACAAAGTCAAGCCTCATAAATTGGTCAATTGTCTAACGTCAATGTCCCCACTCAGCAACCCTTTACAACTAAACATTATAGACTGGTCAAATATTTCCAGTGAAGAAAGTATTTTGACCAGTCAATAAAACAAAGAAATCTTTTGAAATGAATCCCATTGTAAAGCTTCTTTCTACGCTGTGAGGTGGGAAAATGCTTTAGTGACCAAAATTAGGGGCGAACTTTCACTGGGGACGGGTAAAAAGGCCCCACCCCCATCTGAGCTCCTAGAATGTGTGGCTCCCCTTTACTTTTTCAAGATAGTGGAGACAAATCAGAAGAAACTGTTTAACCAAGCATTTATGGCAGCTAAGTAATTAATTGCCATTACTTTGAATGTAGGTTATCCTCCCAAATGACAACAGATGGCAGAAATGTCAAGTTATGTGTCACTAGATTTGATTTATTACAAGGGTATACTGGGCAACTTTCATAAGGTCTGGATGCCTTATATGGAATACAGTACGATGAAAGGAATCTATTGAAAACATGCCCTCGTCAGGGGAGATAGGCAGTCCCTAGCTGCTGGGCTGCTCAGTCCAGGCCCTGGGAGTCTGCTGTCCTTTGGGTTGTCACTCTGACCTTGGGCTAACACAATTGAAACCAATAAGGAATGTTTCACTAAGATCCTAAAGCTGAGTGGGGTGTGTTGTGTTGGGACGCAGCTGGGTGGTGGACCCTAGGGACAGGAAGGGGAGACCCAGCTATATTGTGTGAAAGTTTTAAAAAAGAGCTCTACAGTACCATTAGGCCTATGATAAAAATTATATATGGAGGATGTGCTGTTTCTGTGTGTTAATGTATGTGTGTCGGTGTGTATTGCAAAAAAAAGTGTTTCCAAACCTTTCCCTTTGGGGAAAAAAAAGTAAAAGTTTAGCTATTGACAAGACTGGTGAGGGTTGGGCGTGCAGGCGGCTTGGGCTGGCCTGTTTTTAAAGAGTTGTTTGTTAGGCTGGTTAAAAGGTGCAAACACAATATTGATTATTGAATTACGTTTGATCTTGTTCAGTCTTATCAATCACTTAAGCATATATAATAATGATCTCATACCTAGCTTGATGACTGTGAGCATTTATTTTATTTTTGAGAGACGGCTCGAAGGGCCATGGGTCATATTGTATTGTGTAGAAATGCAGGAAATTAACTTTAGATGCCCCAAATAATTATGGGGGAGGACCCCCAGAACCCATCAAGGTTATGTCCCCACCGCTTCCAAAACCAAAGTTGCGTCCCTGACTACAATGACTTAGAACAAGCTGAAGTGCTATTTATATTGGCTCTTAAGGCTTCTCTTCTGTTGCCATCGAGTAAATAGGAACAAATAGCCTCTCTCTGTGTAAAGAGTAAATCAAATCCAAGTATATTGGTTGCGTACACAGATTTGCAGGTGTTATAGCAGGTGCAACAAAATGTGTGTTACTAGCTCCAGCAGTGCAGTAGAATGAGCAAGAAATGTAAACAAGAAATCAATAAATGTCAGAACGATCAATTGTAAATGCGTGGTTTGTATAGACAGTATATCATTTGGAAAAGAAAATGATATGTACAGTAGTATGTCTAGCAGGAAATAAGTCAATTATGGTTTAAAATATCCCAGAGGCATTCTAAAGGTAGTTACAGTATAGCAAAAAGCTGGTGCTTAGTGAAAGTGTTCATTATACCATGACCTACAGATGATGCTTACTCTACAATAATAAATGGGCCTAAGCTACTGTAAACTGAACATTGCATTCTATATTATCCTTCACTTTTCAACTATTGCCTGACTATACAAGATGATAAAAAAGCAAATCAACATTGCTTTCCATAAGGTCAATGGGAACAACATATGGTTCCTTTTCCTCTCAGCCAAACCACAAAAGGGAAAGCAGTACTTTGTAGAGTGCTGAAGGTTATATTTCACTAACCTGCCTGAAGACATTATGTCATGCCGTGAGACTGTTTGTTCATACTCATTCTGAACTAAATTACAAATAAAACGGTCTTTACAGCAGGAATTATGCTAATTGCATTGTGACAGTGCTGTAAATAGCTGTGGTGCAGTGAGTAGTGCCAGCCAGTGCAATGACAGCATGATTTACACTGCATTGTGAAAGTGCTGTACATAGCTGTGGTGCAGTGAGTAGTGCCAGCCAGTGCAATGACAGCATGATTTACACTGCATTGTGAAAGTGCTGTACATAGCTGTGGTGCAGTGAGTAGTGCCAGCCAGTGCAATGACAGCATGATTTACACTGCATTGTGAAAGTGCTGTACATAGCTGTGGTGCAGTGAGTAGTGCCAGCCAGTGCAATGACAGCATGATTTACACTGCATTGTGAAAGTGCTGTACATAGCTGTGGTGCAGTGAGTAGTGCCAGCCAGTGCAATGACAGCATGATTTACACTGCAGCTTGTTTTTCATATTTATTTTATTTATACTTTATTTAACTAGGCAAGTCAGTTAAGAACAAATTCTTATTTTCAATGACGGCCTAGGAACACTGGGTTAACTGCCTTGCTTACTTGGCTCATTGCGCTCAAGCGACTCCTTGTGGTGGGATGGGCGCCTGCAGGTTGACCTCGGTCGTCGGTTGAACAGTGTTTCCTCCGACACATTGGTGCGGCTGGCTTCCGTGTTAGGCGGGCGGTGTTAAGAAGCGTGGTTTGACGGGTCAAGAAAAACATATAATAATTAGGGGTACTTTTGTCAACATTAACAACAGACAAAAGTAATTTCCTAATTGGTCTGTGAGATGAGGGGGGGCTTGATTTAATGTGTCTGGCTCAGTGACAGACAGACCAGAACTCTTTAGGGCCTTTACCTGTTCCAACGAGCAGGTTTTTAGAGCCAGCTCTCTCAACAAGTCCATTTGATCCAACACTACAAAACAAAAAGCTTTGCCTGCCTGCTGTGGTACATCATATCTTGGCATCGACCGTGCCGTGCCGCTTTCCCCCAGATCAACGGATTGTTACAGGGTCTATGGTCTCCGTAATTTTCAGTGCTGTTGTTGGGAAAGATCACCATATACAGTAACTCTATTCACTCTGATCCTATGTTTGTTCTAGTCGATATACCATGTGGAAAGTAGGCATCAGTTAGAAATAAGATACGATCTACATGGCAAATGCAACAACAGATGAAATCAAAGCCGGAATGTGATTGTATGTGTATTTGGATGTCATCAAAGGGCTGCTTTTTGGTTAACCTACTGATTGCTGTGGAGAACAGAGATGTGGCAGCAGAAGCAGCACACTTCTGCAGTAGGAAGTCATACATACACCTTTAGCTTCATTGACATGCAGTGTTATTGAAGACTCCCTTTCCACTCACTCAGGCTCGGCAATCATTTAGCACGCAATTAACTGGCTAATTCAATGTCTGTCGGCACCAAATGAGCAAATAATTAACCCACACGCTGAATGACACTGACAGATCTAATTGAGAGGTAGCTAATGACTAATCTCATAGATTTATGCTCTCTCTCTCCCCCTCTGTCTCTGCATAGCAGTAAACAATGTGATGTTCATGGGGTGGAAGAGAAGATTAAAAGACGTGTGGTTTGAGTAAAAGGTGTTCTCATTGCTCTCATTGAAAACAAAACCGCTCTTTAATTTCACCCCCGCTTGGCTGAGGCATCTCCCAAAGCATCAGTGAGTTACAGCAACAGTAAACCCATTCTGCATGTCAGTCTGCCGCACAGAGCCGTACAACAGCATCCACAAGCTAACCACTACCACTTGCTATAAAAATATGTACTTTATTAGGAGGCACCAGTAAATCTATGAGATCTATCATTTATTTTATGAGTGGGGGGACCCCAGGGAAACTAAGATGATGCCTCACTAGTGTCACCAAAGGTGCAGGTTCTAATGCGGAATCCTAAACTGGTCCCTTCCCCTTCAAAGCTGAGGCAGTAAAAACATTGACCCTAATTAGACCCTCTGATAGCCGCTTAGACCAAGCCAACAGGCTCGAGAGCGAAGTGCTATTTCAACATGCACCGCGATGTGTTTGGAATTTGCACAATTAAATGAAAAAATAAATCGATAAGCGTACCTAATTATGTGTGCGTGTTTGTTTCTGATTTTGGGACATGTAAAACAAATTAAATAGCACCCAAATTAAATGTTATTGAGGTTTAAATCTTGTAAAATGTCGGGGGGGTGGGGGTTTGTTCATTTGAATTTCATGCTTGTTTTATTATTTAAAAGTGGAACATGAATTTAAATCACGAGAGCATCCCGAAGTTGATGGGTTTATTGATCCCCTCGCCGCTCTATTAAAGTCCCCCTCGGAGTTTCGTCACATACACGTAACAGAGGGCCCTCCAAACTAGTTGGTAGGCTGCTAGTTAGCAGTCGTTCAATCTTCTCTGTGTAACCGTTGGAATAATGGGCCAATTAATATCTCATCCCTGGATTGAGGTACGTTTTCCGAGCCATATCTTGCGCCGGGGTGTCTGAATCTCAACAGGAAGTCTGCCTGACCCAAGTGCAGCTTGGGAATCTATGCTGTCTCGAAGTACATCATGCTCTGAAGTCTGTAGCAGTTGGATGAGACCCTAGACGGCATCCCAAATAGTATCCCATTTGAGATGCAGCCCTAGTCTGACGCCAGATGAGTTTAGATTCTACCTTTCTGAGGAGCTGTGCTGTGGTGGTGAACCATGATGAATCCTGCCTGGGATTCTGAGAGCACTTGTCTATCGCGTGGCAAGACTGCCCTCTGGTGAATCCCTGCAATAGAAGGTCAGTCAGAAAACCTTTCAAATATAATCTGACAGCTAGGGACTTGGTAGCCTTAGAATGATGATTTTGGATTAATACATCCAGATGAGTGAAAAATCTATTCTCGTGAAGCACCCTCCTAAATTGCAGTGGATCTCTCTATCAGCAGTAGGCAATTATAAGTCTAAGTGTTATTTTCTATCAGCTCAAGTTTAATTCTTCCAATTTCCTCCACAAAGCTTAATCAAGGAGCAGCAGCACATCACTCACTCATTGTTGAAGATTAAGCTGTTAAGCCCCTACAAGAGATGGCAGTCAAAGCCATCACTTTCAATCTAGCAAGTGTCTACTGAAGGGATCTTGAGTCTCTGTTTAAACACTCACCGGGAAGACTAGAGAGTCCCTTTAGCAGCAACACGAGAGCCATTACAGAAGCCCTGGACAGCTGGGTTTGCATCTTGCCACTACACGCTCCATAAATAATGGATGTGCACAGCCGGTCTTCTCATAAGCATGTACAGTGTGTTACTGTCGACTAGAGACTTCCTTTGGTTTGACTGTCTAGCTCTAGTACACATGCTCCCTTCAGACAGAGTTCGTAAAGTTATGTGACCTGCCTTTAATATCTGTCTGTTTGGCAGCTAGAGGTTAAACAGGTGTTTCTCTAATAGGGCTCGTTCACGTCACCCCCATTATGCAGATCTGATCCAGCCGCAGCTCATAGCTCAGGGTGTGACGGGCATCACCTACTCTGTAAACCACTTAACCGTAGAGACCTGGGCGCAGGAGGGAGCCCACAGCCAGAGAGAGAGGAGCCTCCAGGTTAGAGGAGTCGTAATTAAAGATAATGTACCCAGCATCCATCCACCCCTAGCCCTCTGACTAGAACTACCTCAAAGACAGCCCTAATGAAGATGGTTCACACACCACACGTCTCCCTCTCTCTAGTACACAATCAGCAGCAGTCAAGCAGTTTAAAATGTTATAAAAACACTCTTGTAATGAATGCAGAGTGCCAGCTAGGTTGTATAACAGCTTTTTAAGAACCTGTCAAAAGAGGTATAATGATGATAATAGGTAAGTGGTTGGTGTGTCTAACCAAACACTTCTCCTGGCTGATTATAATTGAGACAGATGCCTTTACTGATAGCAGGCGGTCGATGCTGTATTCTAGCTCTAAGCCCAGCAGCGGGATTGGCAATAGAAGGCCCCTGTGCGGTAAACTGCAGCATGGCCCAAGAGGGACACACTGAAAAGATAAACCTGGGGGCCAAAACCACTAGAACTCTGACAGGAATCTGTGTAATTATAACTACTGCAGAGATAGGAGACTGGTCCAGGAGGACTGAAACATCTCAGGGAGACAGGACGGACAGCTGATCGTCCTCGCAGTGGCAGACCACGTGTAACAACACCTGCACAGGATCGGTACCTCTGAACATCACACCTGCGGGACAGGTACACATTATTCCATTTCTGTTAGTCACATGTCTGTGGAAGTTGTTCAGTTTATGTCTCAGTTGTAGAATCTTTTTATGTTCATAGAAATATTTACACATGTTTGTGGAAAATAAATGCAGTTGACAGTGAGAGGACGTTTCTTTTTTTGCTGAGTTTACTCTATAAAAACACAATGTCACCTGACCACTTCAAAAATACATGTTTTTGCTGCGAAAAATAAGACATGCAGATTAGAAAAATATATGTTTACAGGGGTCAAGAAGACAGATCTATAGCAAATTGTATCTTTCAACACCTACAAAACACTGACATTGCATACACACTACAACATACAGTACATATTGAAAATAACACTCATATCTAAATCTACAACCCTCCTCCAGCCCCAGTGCTTCTCCACTGCAAGTCTCTGTGTTTGTAGTCTGTGGAGGCTGGTGCCGATGTCCATGAAGGTGGTTTCTATATGGTAGCAGAGCTTGACATCTGGGTCGGCACCACCCAGCTCCCCTGCTGCCCTCTGTGGAAGCCTCAGCTTGGACTGACCCCTTCCTGGTACCAACACCTCCCAGGGCTTCTCCTTCACATACTGCAACCCTAAGGGACAGAGGGGAGGGGGGGCAAATTGTGGGAGGGGACAAAGGGAAGGAGGGAGAGGGTATGTATTTGATTTGATTTATTAGGAACCCCGTTAGCTAACGCCAATGGCGACAGCTAGTCTTACTGGGTTCCAACATGGAATGAAAAAGACAAAGGACAAAATAATTTACCATTTAAATACATTAACATGTAGTGTGTGCATCTATCAGTTACACATACAGTTGAAGTCGGAAATGTACATACCCCTTAACCAAATATATTTAAACTCAGATTTTCACAATTCCTGACATTTAATCAGAGTAAAACTTCCCTGTTTTAGGTCAGTTAGGATCACCACTTTATTTTAGAATGTGAAATGTCAGAATAATAGTAGAGAGAATGATTTCTTTCAGCTTTTATTTCTTTCATCACATTTCCAGTGGGTCAGAAGTTTACATGCACTCAATTAGTATTTGGTAGCATTGCCTTTAAATTGTTTAACTTGGGTCAAATGTTTTGGGTAGCCTTCCACAGTCTTCCCACAATAAGTTGGGTGAATTTTATCCCATTCCTCCTGACAGAGCTTATTTTTTTATATATATATATATTTTTATTTCACCTTTATTTAACCAGGTAGGCAAGTTGAGAACAAGTTCTAATTTTCAATTGCGACCTGGCCAAGATAAAGCAAAGCAGTTCGACACATACAACAACACAGAGTTACACATGGAGTAAAACAAACATACAGTCAATAATACAGTAGAAACAAGTCTATATACGATGTGAGCAAATGAGGTGAGATAAGGGAGGTAAAGGCAAAAAAAGGCCATGGTGGCAAAGTAAATACAATATAGCAAGTAAAACACTGGAATGGTATATTTGCAGTGGATGAATGTGCAAAGTAGAAATAAAAATAATGGGGTGCAAAGGAGCAAAATAAATAAATAAATCAAATTAAATAAATACAGTAGGGAAAGAGGTAGTTGTTTGGGCTAAATTATAGATGGGCTATGTACAGGTGCAGTAATGAGCTGCTCTGACAGCTGGTGCTTAAAGCTAGTGCGGGAGATAAGTGTTTCCAGTTTCAGAGATTTTTGTAGTTCGTTCCAGTCATTGGCAGCAGCGAACTGGAAGGAGAGGCAGCCAAAGAAATAATTGGTTTTGGGGGCAACCAGAGAGATATACCTGGTGAGCTGGTATAAGTGCGTCAGGTTTGTATGCCTCCTTGCTCGCACACGCTTTTTCAGTTCTGCCCACAAATTTTCTATAGGATTGAGGTCAGGGATTTGTGATTGCCTTTACAATACCTTAACTTTGTTGTCCTAAGCCATTTTACTACAACTTTGGAAGTATGCTTGGGGTCATTGCCCATTTGCGACCAAACTTCCTGACTGATGTCTTGAGATGTTGCTTCAATATATCCACCTACTTTTCCTCCTCATGATGCCATCTATTTTGTGAAGTGCACCAGTCCCTCCGGTAGCAAAGCACCCCCACAACATGATGCTATCACCCCCGTGCTCCACGGTTAGGATGGTGTTCTTCTGCTTGCAAGCGTCCCCCTTTTTCCTCCAAACATAACAATGGTCATTATGGCCAAACAGTTATTTTTTTGATTCATCAGACCAGAGGACATTTCTCCAAAAAGGACAATCTTTGTCCCCATGTGCAGTTGCAAACCGTAGTCTGGCTTTTTATGTCGGTTTTGGAGCAGTGGCTTCTTCCTTGCAGAGCGTCCTGTCAGGTTATGTTGATATAGAACTCTCTTTAGTGTGGATATATATACTTTTGAATCTGTTTCCTCCAGCATCTACACTTTTCGTACCAAAGTACGTTCATCTCTAGGAGACAGAACTCGTCTCCTTCCTGAGTCGTATGACGGCTACGTGGTCCCATGGTGTTTATACTTGCGTACTATTGTTTGTACAGATGAACGTGGTACCTTCAGGCATTTGGAAATTGCTCCCAAGAATGAACCAGACTTGTGAAGGTCAACAATTTTTTTTTCTGAGGTCTTGGCTGATTTCTTTTGATTTTCCCATGATGTCAAGCAACGAGGCACTGAGTTTGAAGGTTGGCCTTGAAATACATCCACAGGTACACCTCCAATTGACTCAAATGATGTCAATTAGCCTATCAGAAGCTTTTAAAGCCATGACATAATTTTCTGGAATTTTCCAAGCTGTTTGAAGGCCCAGTCAACTTAGTGTATGTAAACTTCTGACCCAGTGGATTTGTGATTCCGTGAATTATAAGTGAAATAATTTGTCTGTAAACAATTGTTGGAAAAATGACTTGTGTCATGCACAAAGTAGACTTCCTAACAGACTTGCCAAAACTAGTTTGTTAACAAGAACTTGGTGGAGTGGTTGAAAAACGAGTTTTAATGACTCCAACCTAAGTGTATGTAAACTTCCGACTTCAACTGTACATGTCTATATATACACACAACAAGTTGGCCACATGGTTGTGCCGTGAGGTGTTGCTTTATTTGTTTTTTGAAACAAGGTTTGCTGTTCACGCACTAAATAAGATGGAGTTCCATGCACTCATGGCTCTGTAAAATACTGTCCATTTCCTAGAATTGGTTCTGACCTGGGGACTGTGAAAAGACCCCCTCTGGCATGTCTGCTGGGGTAAGTGTGTGTGTAAGTTATACAACTTGGAAAAACAGATGACACAGTCAGTATCTCCTCAACTCTTAGCCAATATATCATATTTTACATTTATTGAATTTGACTGCTGCATTGATACACCTTTAGAAATGACTCTATATGGTTCAGGGCATATACTTTTATCCATTGAAGTGCACTTTTTCATTGAACTCCAGAATGGACTGACATTTTGGTGAAATCGACTGTGAATCGATCACGTCACTGATGTAATTACACTAATGAGTAAATCAGTTAGCCCTTAAAACTTAGGCTACGCACTAATGCCAGATAAAAAATAATGAAAGAAAACCCTAAAAGTAGCCTATAGATATGAATGGTACCATTTATGGATTTTTAATGCATTTTTTTCCTTTTATTCAATCAGCACACCACCCACATCATCCACACAATATTTCATGACCCTAAACCCACCCTCCCTGCAGATATAACCACAGGGGCTGCGGTTTAAGAGTCAACCCGCGCCTCATGAACACACACAAACTTACTGGCGATGAGCAGGTCGATATCCCTGGCCTTGGTGGCAACATCTGAGGCACAGACCTGTCCCACCTGCACAAGCAGGGCCGCCACGTCATCGTAGAGCGGAGGGAAGGCCTGGCAGAATGCCACCAGGCACAGCAGAGTGGGCATGAAAAATACAGTGCCTTGCGAAAGTATTCGGCCCCCTTGAACTTTGCAACCTTTTGCCACATTTCAGGCTTCAAACATAAAGATATAAAACTGTATTTTTTTGTGAAGAATCAACAACAAGTGGGACACAATCATGAAGTGGAACGACATTTATTGAATATTTCAAACTTTTTTAACAAATCAAAAACTGAAAAATTGGGCGTGCAAAATGATTCAGCCCCCTTAAGTTAATACTTTGTAGCGTCACCTTTTGCTGCAATTACAGCTGTAAGTCGCTTGGGGTATGTCTCTATCAATTTTGCACATCGAGAGACTGAAATATTTTCCCATTCCTCCTTGCAAAACAGCTCGAGCTCAGTGAGGTTGGATGGAGAGCATTTGCGAACAGCAGTTTTCAGTTCTTTCCACAGATTCTCGATTGGATTCAGGTCTGGACTTTGACTTGGCCATTCTAACACCTGGATATGTTTATTTTTTAACCATTCCATTGTAGATTTTGCTTTATGTTTTGGATCATTGTCTTGTTGGAAGACAAATCTCCATCCCAGTCTCAGGTCTTTTACAGACTCCATCAGGTTTTTTTCCCGTAATGGTCCTGTATTTGGCTCCATCCATCTTCCCATTAATTTTAACCATCTTCCCTGTCCCTCTTGAAGAAAAGCAGGTCCAAACCATGATGCTGTGACAGTGGGGATGTGGGGTCAGGGTGATGAGCTGTGTTGCTTTTACGCCAAACATAACGTTTTGTATTGTTGCCAAAAAGTTCAATTTTGGTTTCATCTGACCAGAGCACCTTCTTCCACATGTTTGGTGTGTCTCCCAGGTGGCTTGTGGCAAACTTTAAACAACACTTTTATGGATATCTTTAAGAAATGGCTTTCTTCTTGCCACTCTTCCATAAAGGCCAGATTTGTGCAATATACGACTGATTGTTGTCCTATGGACAGAGTCTCCCACCTCAGCTGTAGATCTCTGCAGTTCATCCAGAGTGATCATGGGCCTCTTGGCTGCATCTCTGATCAGTCTTCTCCTTGTATGAGCTGAAAATTTAGAGGGACGGCCAGGTCTTGGTAGATTTGCAGTGGTCTGATACTCCTTCCATTTCAATATTATCGCTTGCACAGTGCTTCTTGGGATGTTTAAAGCTTGGGAAATCTTTTTGTATCCAAATCCGGCTTTAAACTTCTTCACAACAGTATCTCGGACCTACCTGGTGTGTTCCTTGTTCTTCATGATGCTCTCTGCGCTTTTAACGGACCTCTGAGACTATCACAGTGCAGGTGCATTTATACAGAGACTTGATTACACACAGGTGGATTGTATTTATCATCATTAGTCATTTAGGTCAACATTGGATCATTCAGAGATCCTCACTGAACTTCTGGAGAGAGTTTGCTGCACTGAAAGTAAAGGGGCTGAATAATTTTGCACGCCCAATTTTTCAGTTTTTGATTTGTTAAAAAAGTTTGAAATATCCAATAAATGTCGTTCCACTTCATGATTGTGTCCCACTTGTTGTTGATTCTTCACAAAAAAATACGGTTTTATATCTTTATGTTTGAAGCCTGAAATGTGGCAAAAGGTTGCAAAGTTCAAGGGGGGCGAATACTTTTGCAAGGCACTGTACAAAAACTTCATGAACAGCAGGGAAGTGAGTACAAACAGAAAAAAAATATATCATGAGTAATACTGCACTAACAGAGATCCACCAGGAGATGGCAGTAACATATTAAAGTACAGAAAGGGAGGCACAGCAAGTAGGACATGTAGTAAGGGGGGAGGAGGGAGGGAGGGAGGGCGTGAGTGAGTGAGTGGTGAGTGAGTGAGTGAGTGGTGGTGGTGGTGGTGGGAGGGTGGTGGGAGTGGCGTGAGTGAGTGAGTGAGTGAGTGAGTGAGTGAGTGAGCAGGGTTGCCATGACGCTGACAGCCAGACGGGCCACGCTGAGGGACTTGGGCAGGGTGTACTGGGAACACAGGTGGGACAGCAGCTGGATGGCAAAAATCTGTAGAGGGGGACAAGAACCACAGTTAATACCAGTCCTTCCCATCCAGAGACACGGGTTTCCATTATAAATGAATACAGGCCCTATACATGTTGTGGCCTGGAAACTAATTGATGTACACTGAACAAAAAATATAAAAACGCAACATGAAACAATTTCAAAGATTTACTGAGTTACAGTTCAATGAAGGAAAATCAGTCAATTGAAATAAATGAATTAGGCCCCAATCTATAGATTTCATATGACTGGGAATACAGCATATGTAGGTCACAGATTCATAAAAAAACAGTCAGTATGTAGTGTGACCAACGGAGTTGATCAGGCTGTTGATTGCGGACTGTGGAATGTTGTCCCACTCTTCTTCAATGGCTGTGCAAAGTTGATGGATATTTGTCCGGAGCTGTAACACGCTGTCTTACACGTCGATCCATAGCATTCCAAAAAATGCTCAATGGGTGACCTGTCTGGTGAGTATACAAGCCATGGAAGAACTGGGACATTTTCAGCTTACAGGAATTGTGGACAGGTCCTTGCGTCAGGGGCCGTGCATTATCATACTCAAACATGAGGTGATGGCAGAGGATGAATAGCACAACAATGGACCTTAGGAACTCATCACGGTATTTCTGTGCATTCAAATTGCCATCGATAAAATGAAATTGTGTTTGTTGTCTGTAGCGTATGCCTGCCCATACCATAACTCCACCACCACCGTGGGGCACTGTGTTCACAACGTTGACATTAGTAAACCGCTCGGCCCACATAACTCCATACACGCTGCCTGCCAGCTGCCCGGCACAGTTGAAACCGGGATTCATCCATGAAGAGCACACTTCTCTAGAGTGCCAGTGGCCATCAAAGATGATAATTTGCCCACTGAAGTTGGTTACGATGCCAAACTGCAGTCAGGTCAAGACCCTTGTGAGGATGACGAGCACGCAGATGAGCTTCCCTGAGACGATTTCTGACAGTTTGGGCAGAAATTCTTTGGTTGTGCAAACCCACAGTTTCATCAGCTGCAGGGTGGCTGACCTAGATGATCCCGCCAGTGAAGAAGCTGGATGTGGAGGTCCTGGGCTGGCGTGGTTACACACCATCTGCGGTTGTGAGGCCGGTTTGACGTCCTGCCAAATTCTCTAAAACGACATTGGAGGTGACTTAAGGTACAAAAATGAACATTCAATTATCTGGCAACAGCTGCTCTGGTGGACAAGCCTGGAGTCAGCATGCCAATTGCACGCTCCCTCAAAACTTCAGACATCTGTGGCATTATATTGTGTGACAAAACTGCACATTTTAGAGTGGCCTTATTGTCCCCAGCACAAGGTGCACCTGTGTTATGATCATGCTGTTATCTTGGCACAGGCGAAATGCTCACTAACAGGGATGTACAGTGCCTTCAGAAAGTATTCAGACATCTTGACTTTTATTCCCTCCACATTACGTTAGTCGTATTCTAAAATTGATTAAACTGTTGTTGTTTTTATCTACACACAATACCCCATAATGACAAAGCAAAAACTGGATTTTAGAAATGCTAGCAAAAATAAAAAACATACCTTGACATATTCAGACCCTTTGCTATGAGACTCAAAATTGAGCTCCGTTGGATCCTGTTTCCATTGATCATCCTTGAGAAAGTCCATTTGTGGTAAATTCAATTGATTTGACATGATTTGGAAAGGCACACACCGGTCTATACAAGGTCCCACAGATAACAGTGCATGTTAGAGCAAAAACCAAGCCGTGAGGTCGAAGGAATTGTCCGTAGAGATCCAAGACAGGATTGTGTCGAGGCACAAATCTGGGGAAGGGTACCAAAAAAGGTATCCTGCATTGAAGGTCCCCAAGAACACAGTGGTCTCCATCATTCTTATAAGATACTTCCAAAAGCTGCCCCCCCAGCCAAACCGAGCAAGTTGTGGGTGAAGGGCCTTGGTCAGGGAGGTGACCAAGAACCCGATGGTCACTCTGACAGAGCTCTAGAGTTCATTTTCTGGAGATGGGAGAACCTTCCAGAAAGATAACTATCTCTGCAGCATTCCACCAATCAGACCTTTATGGTAGAGTGGCCAGACGGAAGCCACTCCTCAGTAAAAGGCAAATGACAGCCCACTTGGAGTTTACCAAAAGGCACATAAAGACTCCCAGAACATGAGAAACAGATTCTCTGGTCTGATGAAACTGTTAGGTTCTTATTTTTCAGATTAAAAAACTCACGGACACTAGAGAAGCTTTAACCAAGTGTAATTATTCCTAAAGGTTCTGTACAGCTGTAATCAGACAGCAAAACATTTCAGACATCACAGTTATATACATCCTACCTAAGACACTCCCGCTCTCCATCCTTAGATTGTGCCCAAAAGAAAGAAGGTAACCAGACACTAACCCTGATTACTCCCTTAAGGGGAACTGACCTCAACCCTCACCTCCTGACCTGAACCCCTCCTTCACCTAATCCACAGATATCCATCTGTCTTCCCTATATCAGCACATCACTCTCCTCTACTCCATCAAACACATTCCAAAGCCTTCTGGCTTTTTTTTACATACTCTTTCTATTCAAGGTTTTGTCTCTATCATCTATTTAATATCTCAAATGTTCAAAGTTTAGCCAATTCCAACAAAACGAAGATTGAACTCTTTGGCCTGAATGCCAAGTGTCAAGTCTAGAGGAAACCTGGCACCATTTCTACGGTGAAGCATGGTGGGGGCAGCATCATGCTGTGGGCATGTTTTTCAGCGGCAGGGACTGTGAGACTAGTCAGGATCGAGGGAAAGATGAACAGAGCAAAGTACAGAGAAATCCTTAATGAAAACCTGCTCCAGAGGGCTCAGGACCTCAGACTGGGGCGAAGGTTCACCTTCCAACAGGACAATTGTTTTATTTATTTTACCTTTATTTAACCAGGCAAGTCAGTTAAAGAACAAATTCTTATTTTCAATGATGGCCTGGGAACAGTGGGTTAACTGCCTGTTCAGGGGCAGAACGACAAATTTGTACCTTGTCAGCTCGGGGGTTTGAACTCGCAACCTTCCGGTTACTAGTCCAACACTCTAACCACTAGGCTACCCTGCACACAGACATCCACAATGACCCTAAGCACACAGCCAAGACAACACAGGAGTGGCTTCGGGACAAGTCTCTGAATGTCCTTGAGTGGCCCAGCCAGAACCTGGACTTGAATCCGATCGAACATCTCTGGAAAGACCTGAAAATAGCTGTGCAGCAACACTCCCCTTCCAACCTGACAGCACTTGAGAGGATTTGCAGAGAAGAATAGGAGAAACTCCCCAAATACAGGTGTGCAAAGCTTGAGTAAAGGGTCTGAATACTTATGTAAATGTGATATTTCCATAAATAAATAAATGTTTTTGCTTCGTCATTATGGGGTATTGTGTGCAGATTGATGAGGGAGAAAAATAATAATTTTTGAATAAGGCTGTAACCTAACAAAACATGGAAAAAGTCAAGGGGTCTGAATACTTTCCAAAGGCACCGTTAACTAAGTTGTGGCCAACATTTTAGAGAAATTGTAACGTTGTTCTTCTGTTGGAGGAGGAGCGGACCAAAATGCAGCGTGGTGGTTACTCATGTTTATTAATGAAAATACGACTAGACATGAAATAACTGAATGTACAAAACAACAGACGGAACGTGAAAAACTATACAGCCTATCTGGTGAACATAAACACAGAGACAGGAACAATCACCCACGAAACACTCAAAGAATATGGCTGCCTAAATATGGTTCCCAATCAGAGACAATGATAATCACCTGACTCTGATTGAGAACCGCCTCAGGCAGCCATAGACTATACTAGACACCCCACAAAACCCCAAGACAAAAACACACCACAATAACCCATGTCACACCCTGGCCTGACCAAATAAATGAAGATAAACATAATATATTTTGACCAGGGCATGACAGAAATAAGCTTTCTGTGTGCACAGAACATTTCTGTGATCTTTAATATCAGCTCATGAAACATGGGACCAACACTTTACATGTTGCCTTTATATTGTTGTTCAGTAGAAAACCCTGAAAAAGACACGGGGCTAATGTAGCTCAGGGTTGTGGGCTTGGATGCCTGTTTCCTCAGCTGGGGCTGGGCCAGACAGCTCTGGGATGAAGTCCAGGCAGATATGGATGGAGGGAATTCCTACCACAGTCAGAGGTAGTAAAGCTTGAGGGCAACCCGGAGAGAGAAAATGAGGAGACAAAAAGAGAAAGAAATTCAAGTAAAAAGCAGAACTCGGTGAAGCGAACATCTGTGCCTTGCACTACCTTATAAAGACCTTTGTCTGAAAAACAAAAAAGCAATATTACTGTTTGTTCCTCTTGAGATGCCGTAGCAACCTAGCCGGTACGCACTTACTCAAAATAGTCTGAATTCATCCAAAATAAATCAAGAAATCTGTAATTAGGTCTTAGTCATGCAATTTTACATCTAAGATGTCTAGTGCAATATTTCTGAAGTGAAAAAACTTGCATTAAAACAAGTCATCGCTTGTTGAGTGATAAACACTTAATTGAAGAATTCCGTCCATAGTTCCCACTCCTACTAGGAGTAGTACTGTTGACCAAATCACAGACAAAGGGGCGTAGACTTCGGCTACCCAACTTAGACTTGCCTCAAGAACAAAATGTGTGCTCGAACAGCCGGAAAAAAATAAATGAACAAAAACATAACAATGTAATCATAATATATGCGCTAAATGTTTGGGAAGCATGCGACAGGCTTTAGTTTTGCCTTTGACTGAGGTTCTTCTGTCTTGTGATGTAAACACACACTCAGCAACAGCTTGTGTGCACAGCATGGATCCAGGCATGCAGGATTACTGCGACAGAGAGGCAGGATTGGGTTGATGAAGTGAAACATATGGCAGCGTCCTACTACTGGGACTGTCTGGGACTGCTGCAGTCATTCAGGCTGCAGGCAACTGATTCCCCTCTCACCACTCAGGCACAGATCACTGACAACAGCACTTCTGTGGCACACTTATGATCTTATGGAAGACACCATTTGGTTATGCTGTTTGTTATGACTAAATGCTGGCTTGACATGTGATCATATAAACATGATCCTTTCAGCTCTCGGAGCCTTATCGACCAAAGGGCTAGAATTTGAGATTAGAATTTGGCAAGAACATCTCTTCTACGTAGTAGAAGGGTTTACCTGGAAGTGCACCAGCTTGGCGAAGTTGGGGTCAGCAATGAACATCTGGTACAGCAGACAGCAGATGCGACGCTGCATCTCTCGTAGGTCACTGAGTAGCCCCTCATCCTCCTCAGCAGGCTCCCAGCATCGCACCTGGCCATGGCCCTTAGGGGCCCCTGCTGCTCCTCTGGGGGGGGCAGACACACCTCCAGCAGGATCTGGACTGCTGCACTGTCCTGGAGGCAGAAAGAAGCACAAGACACACACCATGTGGGATTCTACTTACAACTAAAATGACTGACATACTATACACTGTGTGTGTGTGCACACGTATGAGTGTGTGTATCTGTCCCTGTGTGTTACCTGTGCAGCCAGCAGGGTGTTCTTAAGCTCTTCTCTGGTGACCTCTGGCTGTCCAGCCTGTCCTAGGCCCAGGTTAATGAGGGTCAAAGTCTGTGGTCTCCTTTAGGTGGAGGTTGAGGTAGGCCTTGGAAGCCAGCAGGTAGCTGGTCAGCACGTGGAGGACAATGTCCATCAGGGGGTGACACCTGGGGACAAACAGTTTATTTACTCACATGTACAAAAAATATATTTTGTGGTGAAATAACACACAATAGATATGTTCAATTTTAGGCATGGGCAATTCCACTATATCAGAGTGATGCGGAGACTCAGATTTTTCAACTCAACAAACAAGGACTACTTTTAACCATTTCCACGGAAAAAAATGGACAAAAACACATTCCTTGTCCCTGTGGATTGAGTTGTATGGTTTGTTTAATTTTGCAATCATTGGCTTTAGTTTGACATACATTTTGAAAAATCTGAGTCTCAGCATCACTTTCACCGTGGAATTGGCTACTTAGTGAAATTACTTAAATATTATATGTATACTACATTATCTGATTAATGTCAAACATATTCCAGGCTCAGTAAGCATTGTTTTGTCCTGAAAAAAATACCTAAACTAAATACTTGATAACAATTTCCTTTTTAACACTTTTCATTGTACAACATTCTCAAATATAGTGATCTAATGCAAAATAGTAAGCAAAGCAACAGGTGCAGTAGGAAAGGTAGCCAAGGAATAGTCTACCTGTAGACACTCTGGTCACTGCACAGCACCATGAGGGGGTCCACCATCAGGTTCTGAGTGTACCTCTGCTGCCTCAGCATCTTCACTGAGGGCTGCAGCGCATTCGCAATCATCACCCACAGCCTGGGTAACACAGGGACAGAATGTTTTGCTATGCTGTGGCCAACTGAACATGACCCAGTTACAACACTCATTCAGGGACAGAAAGCAGGAGCATGTTCAGTCGACAGAAAACATTTTGAGACACATTGCAACAGTGCAACCTGAACCTGTCCAATTTCTCATTTACCTTTTCTATGCATGAAAATAAGATAGTTTGTTTATTTTTATGTATTATTTAGTTACTACTAGCCATGCCTGTTGCAGATTTATTTTGTGATAATCAAATCCATCCAATTGCTTGCAATATCTTTCAGTTTCGCATTGAAAACTCAAAGGGTGCCATTAAACCAAGGACACATTGTACTTTCACAGAGAATCAGCTGTAACCAACAGTTCTTCTACACCAAGAGTCTTGTCAGTGTTCCCTACTACAGACTAGCTGACATTAATCAATGGTTCCTCTGAGGCTGACACTCCAACACTCCCTGTTCATCACTCCTTCTTCCCTCCGCACCATTCAATACCACCACAGATGAGTACAGAGGGGGGGGAGGGGAAAAAACGATCCATTAAACCCAAACCCTGTAGGGACCCCTCCCTTTATCCTGTCCTGAGCTGTCCTGGTTACATAGCAGCTTAGCTTGCGGGTATCGATTGGTCTGCCTGCCTGCTCCTACTGACTGTGGCTCTGTGCTCCTGGGGACAATGGGTCAGTGAGAGTCAATCCCCTTATCACCACCAATGAACACACAGAGGCTGAAGGCCAGAAGAGCTGACCTACCAGTAGACCTGATTCATTCATTAACAAAGATCAAATCAAATTTATTTATATAGCCCTTCGTACATCAGCTGATATCTCAAAGTGCTGTACAGAAACCCTTTCTAAAACCCCAAACAGCAAGCAATGCAGGTGTAGAAGCACGGTGGCTAGGAAAAACTCCCTAGAAAGGCCAAAACCTAGGAAGAAACCTAGAGAGGAACCAGGCTATGTGGGGTGGCCAGTCCTCTTCTGGCTGTGCCGGGTGGAGATTATAACAGAACATGGCCAAGATGTTCAAATGTTCATAAATGACCAGCATGGTCGAATAATAATAAGGCAGAACAGTTGAAACTGGAGCAGCAGCACGGTCAGGTGGACTGGGGACAGCAAGGAGTCATCATGTCAGGTAGTCCTGGGGCATGGTCCTAGGCCTCAGGTTCTCCGAGAGAGAGATAGAAAGAGAGAACGAGAGAATTAGAGAACGCACACTTAGATTCACACAGGACACCGAATAGGACAGGAGAAGTACTCCAGATAACAAACTGACCCTAGCTCCCCGACACGTAAACTACTGCAGCATAAATACTGGAGGCTGAGACAGGAGGGGTCAGGAGACACTGTGGTCCCATCAGAGGACACCCCCAGACAGGGCCAAACAGGAAGGATATAACCACACCCACTTTACCAAAGCACAGCCCCCACACCACTAGAGGGATATCTTCAACCACCAACTTACCATCCTGAGACAAGGCTGAGTATAGCCCACAAAGATCTCCGCCACGGCACAACCCAGGGGGGGGCGCCAACCCAGACAGGATGACCACATCAGTGAATCAACCCACTCAGGTGACGCACCCCTTCCAGGGACGGCATGAGAGAGCCCCAGCAAGCCAGTGACTCAGCCCCTGTAATAGGGTTAGAGGCAGAGAATCCCAGTGGAAAGAGGGGAACCGGCCAGGCAGAGACAGCAAGGGCGGTTCGTTGCTCCAGATCCTTTCCGTTCACCTTCCCACTCCTGGGCCAGACTACACTCAATCATTTGACCCACTGAAGAGATGAGTCTTCAGTAAAGACAAAGGTTGAGACCGAGTTTGTGTCTCTGACATGAGTAGGCAGACCGTTCCATAAAAATTGAGCTCTATAGTAGAAAGCCCTGCCTCCAGCTGTTTGCTTAGAAATTCTAGGGACAATTAGGAGGCCTGCGTCTTGTGACCGTAGCGTACGTGTAGGTATGTACGGCAGGACCAAATCAGAGAGATAGGTAGGAGCAAGCCCATGTAATGCTTTGTAGGTTAGCAGTAAAATCTTGAAATCAGCCCTTGCTTTGACAGGAAGCCAGTGTAGAGAGGCTAGCACTGGAGTAATATGATCAAATGTTTTGGTTCCAGTCAGGATTCTAGCAGCCGTATTTAGCACTAACTGAAGTTTATTTAGTGCTTTATCCGGGTAGCCGGAAAGTAGAGCATTGCAGTAGTCTAACCTAGAAGTGACAAAAGCATGGATTAATTTTTCTGCATCATTTTTGGACAGAAAGATTCTGAGTTTTGCATTGTTACGTAGATGGAAAAAAGCTGTCCTTGAAATGGTCTTGATATGTTCTTCAAAAGAGAGATCAGGGTCCAAAGTAACGCCGAGGTCCTTCACAGTTTTATTTGAGACGACTGTACAACCATTAAGATGAATTGTCAGATTCAACAGAAGATCTCCCCAAGTCCAGAAGAGTCGGGAAGCACACAGTACTACATAGAGCCATGACTACATGGAACTCTATTCCACATCAAGTATGTGATGCAAGCAGTAAAAATGGTATTTAAAAACTGCTAAAAATACATCTTATGGAACAGCGGGGACTGTGAAGCAACTCAAACATAGGTTCAGACACATGCATACACACAATAACATACACATGGATTTAGTACTGTAGATGTGTGTTAGTGATGAATTAGGGGCCTGAGGGCACACAATGTGTTGTAAAATCTGTGAATGTATTGTAATGTTTTTAAAATTGTATAAACTGCCTTAATTTAGCTGGACCCCAGGAAGAGAATAGGGATCCATAATAAATTGAAATATATCTTAAATCAGTTTTAATGTTTTCTGCCGTGCGTAATATGCGGTAGGCAATGTAATGTATAACCGCACAATAATCATTTTAATTCAGTTTTGATTTTTCAGGCTTGGGCTCATATATAGGCCTAAGCGTATACATAAGCTCTAATATGTGTATGGGTGCTTTGAATTTATCATCTTCACCTTAGAAAGTACGGTCCATTTCATGGTTTGAAACAGGCTTTGAAACAACATCCACAATGACCATGTTTCCACTCAGTTTTAACCCATTGTTGAACTTCTTTCTTCAAATTGATCGAACACCGAGGTGAGTTTAAAAAGCACAATACTCTTTTGATAAATGTTTGATGTGATTTTTGATTGCACTTGCATTGATGTCAGAGTAGTTAGAGGTACTATAGAGCCCTGTGTACCAGGCCATTAGTGCATAAGAGGAGATTATTTTACTGCAGTCATGACCCATGACTGCTGGTGTAGCTGTCACGTTCTTTCAAAATCGAACCCAGAAGCAGACCAGGACAAGGAGAGTAGGAAGAAGGTGAGTATTTATTTACAAGTGAATGTGAATGGGTAGATATATCCAGGTGGCGTAGCGGGCAGCGGTGGTGAGTTGATGGGAGTAAATAGGTGGATCCAATGGGGTAGCGGAATTCTCCGACGACCAGGCGGGAATGGGGTAAATGATCCGGGTGAGAAACTGAAGACAGAACAAACAGAGGTAAGTTTAAGGCAAGCAATACGTAAAAAACAACAAAACAAATTCTATCCAACTTGAGGCTGATTCTATGGCACGACATACTGTTCATGGCTAACGATCCGGCAGGGAATGGATATCAGGTCCGGGCTTATGAAGAGGAGAGATGATGATCAGGACCAGGTGTGCAGATAGCTGATGGGATACAGGTGCGGGTAATCAGAACTCCCAACTGGCTACATTTCCCGGCAACCAGACAGGGTGCGTTCCAGGACGCCGGAAAAAACACTCCAGAACAGAACACAGGCAAAAAACAGACTCAGGAAACGGGATTCGTGACAGTACCCCCCCCCCTCCGACGAACGCCACCGGGCGGACTACCCGGAGCGCCAGGGTGGAGGCGGTAAAAGTCACGAAGCAGGTCATCGTCAAGGATCTGACGCCGAGGAATCCAACTCCTCTCCTCAGGACCATATCCTTCCCAATCCACTAAATACTGGAACCCTCGACCCTGCCGTCTGGAGTCCATGATGCGGTGCACCGTGTAGACAGGACCACCTCCGATCATCCGAGGAGGAGGAGGACGAGGAGGAGGGGGCAACAGAGGACTGAGGAGAACCGGCTTGAGGCAGGAGACATGAAAGGTGGGATGTACTCTTAGTGTCGCAGGCAACTTGAGTCGGACCACAACAGGATTAATGATCTTCTCCACTACAAACGGACCAATGAACTTCGGTGACAGTTTCCTTGACTCAGTCCGTAGAGGAAGATCCCATGTAGCCAACCAAACCCTATCTCCGACGGTATAAGCGGGGGCAGGAATACGGCGACGATTCGCCTGGATCTGATACCGGTCAGAAACCTTAAGGAGGGCCTTCCTGGCCCGATGCCAGGTGCGGTGGCAACGACGAATGTGGGTCTGGACAGAAGGAACTGAGAGATCCCGCTCCTGAGAAGGAAACAAGGGAGGTTGGTAACCGTACAGGCACTGGAAGGGAGACATCCCAGTGGCAGATGAAGGGCAACCCGTGGACCCTGAACACCTCCCTAACCAGGATCTCGGACGTCTCAGTGGCAGAAGGCAGCTTGGAGAGGGGAACAAAGTGGGCAAACTTGCTGAATCTATCCACAATGGTCAGAATAACCGTGTTACCAACAGAAGAGGGCATATCCGTGACAAAATCCAGGGCCAGATGCGACCACGAATAGTTAGGGGGTGAAGAAGCCCAAAGCTGGCCCGATTGGTACTCTTATTCTGCGCACAAACAGGACAAGCGGCAACAAACCTCCGGGTATCTTCTCCCATGGCAGGCCACCAAAATTGTCTGCGCAGTAGCGCCATAGTCCGAGCAACACCAGGGTGACAAGCTATCTTGCTGGCGTGGGACCACTGAAGGACAGCAGAACGAACCGACTCAGGCACGAACAACCGACCGGGTGGACCGTTACCGGGCCCGGGCTGTGTCCGAAGAGCCGCCATCACCTCCTCCTCAATCCTCCATGTAACGGCTCCCACGACAACGTTCTGGGGAGGAATCGTCTAAGTCTTGGCCCCACTCTCCCCCGTCTTGGAGAACATCCGGGACAGGGCGTCCGCGTTCCCGTTCTTCGACCCAGGTCGGAACGTCAGGGAAAAATTGAAGCGTCCAAAAAACAAAGCCCACCGGGCCTGACGGGAGTTGAGACGTTTAGCCGATTGCACGTAAGCCAGATTCTTGTGGTCAGTCCAGACCAGAAGCGGTCGCTCCGCTCCCTCCAACCAGTGACGCCACTCCTTCAAGGCAAGCTTCACAGCGAGAAGCTCCCGGGTACCCACATCGTAGTTTCTTTCAGCTGGAGAAAGACGACAAGAGTAGAAGGCTCAGGGATGGAGTTTACTGTCAGTGGAGCTATGCTGGGACAGGATGGCGCCCACCCCCACATCAGACGCATCCACCTCCACAACGAACTGACGGGAAGTGTCAGGTTGAGAGAGAGAATCGGGGCGTTGGTGAATCGGCTCTTCAAATCTAGAAATGCTCGGTCTGCCTCAGGAGACCAACAGAACTTTCTGGTGCAAGACGTCAGTACAGTTAAAGGGGCGGCCACCCGGCTGTAATCACGGATAAACCTCTGATAAAAATTTGCAAACCCCAGGAATTTCTGGAGCTGCAATCTCGTACCGGGCTGGACCCAATCCCGAACCTTCTCTTGGTCCATCTTGATCTCTCCCCTGGAGATGATGTACCCGAGGAAGGACGTCGTGTGGGCGTGAAAATCACACTTCTCAGCCTTCACGAACAGACGGTTCTCCAATAACCGACATGCTGAACATGGCTAGAAAGCTCCTTCGAGAAGATGAGGATATCATCCAGGTAAACGAACACAAAAATACCAATCATATCTCTCAGAACGTCATTCACCATACTTTGGAACACAGCAGGAGCGTTGGTCAGTCCAAACGGCATCACCTGGTACTCGAAATGTCCCATCGGAGTATTGAACCTAGTCAACCACTCGTCCCCCTCTTTGATCCGAACCAAATGATAAGCATTACGTAAATCAAGCATCGTAAAAACCGTAGCACCCTGTAAAGAATCGAAAGCCGAGCTCATCAAGGGCAGGGGATACTTGTTCTTGACCGTAATATCATTCAAACCCTGATAATCAATACACGGTCGAAGAGAGCCATCCTTCTTGCTCACAAAAAAATCCTGCTCCCAGAGGTGATGACGAGGGCCGAATGAGACCTGCAGCTAGAGATTCCTTAATGTAGATCTCCAAGGCCTCACGTTCAGGTCGTGAGATACTGTATAACTGTCCCTTGGGAAAGGCAGCTCCAGGAAACAGATTAATCGCACAATCATAAGGTCGGTGGGGCGGAAGGGACAGAGCCTTCTGTTTACTGAATACTTCACCCAACTCGTGATATGTTTCTGGAACCAGGGACAAATCAGGAGGAGCAGAGTCACTGACCTGACTGGAAACGGCAGGAGAACAGGCAGTCCTAAGGCAGTTAGCATGACAATCAATGCTCCAACTAGTTACCTTACCCGTCACCCAATCAAACGAGGGATTGTGTTCCTTCAGCCAGGGGTAACCAAGAACCAGAGGAACATGGGGCGAGGACAGAATGAAGAAGGAGATAAACTCTGAATGATTCCCCGACAACAACATCTTAACCGGTTCAGTCCTCATAGTGATCCGTGCCAGACTACTGCCGTTTAGAGTGGTTTCTTCAATGGCTTCCGGCAATTGCTCCCTGGAAAGCCCCAGCTGTTCCACCAAGTCGGCATCAATAAAGCTGCCATCGGCACCTGAATCGATAAAAGCGTTCATCTCTAAGCTCTGATCCTTATTCATAAGGGCGCAGGAAAACGGGGTATGACAGGATCTTTGAGAGGTTGAAACTGGCTCGCTAAAATTCCTCCCAAAACTAGCGAGCCGGGCAGTTTAACGGGCGCTGTGGACAAGCGGAGATGTAATGTCCCGAGCTACCACAGTAGAGACAGCTGTTGGTCTCACGTCTACATTGGCGCTCCTCCTTAGTTAGCCCGTGTCGCCCCACTTGCATTGGTTCAGGATCTGGTGGCAAGACCCCTCCACTAATCCCAATCAAAACGTTCTGGTTCACTTCCTGAACCGAATGTTAACCGAGTTGCTGATTGATTGGATGGGCCCCACTGCTTCTCCCTCGGACTCTATTATCTACCCGAATAGATAAAGTGACCAAGCTGTCTAGGTCACTTAGGCTCTGGATAGGATATCAGCTCGTCCTTGAGTTGCTCCGACAACCCCTGGTAAAAAGCCGCTTGTAGTGACTCCTCGTGACAGTAGCAGTAATATGATCACCACAACAGCCCTAGGTAACACCTCTCCTGAGAGAAAGCCTAGCTGAGGGAAGGAAACCCCCAAAGCAATAGAGTCTCCTAGCAGCTTAACAACAAAGGACAAAACCCGTCTTTCTCTTGGCTCCACGACACACTCTCTCTCTCTGACCTTCTCAAACACAGCATACCAACTTCAATGGAGGAGAAAACAATGAAAGAGGAGGAAAAGAATTAGCAGCAACAGGGTGGCTGAGAGAGAAGCCAAGTGAGGCTGAATGAATGGAGTTCAGGAGTAGCATACACTATGGTACATAGCCAGGAGGAGACACTGTACAGCAGGATACGTACCAAGTTGTTTAGTATTGGCCAGTAGAGCCTTTTCATAGGACAGAATATAGTAGAGGATGAGGAGCTGTGTGGTGATGCTGTATCTAGAACGCACCCCTCGACCACCCTCAAACTGCCAGAGAGAGAGACTGATAGTGATGGAGAGAACAAGACCTGAGAGAAGAGGGAGAAAAAGAGACGAGTAGAGGTCAGGGGCAGGTCACCCCAGTGTTCTACACTGCAGGGCCAATGGACCACTAGCAACAAATGGCCTCTCCTTCTAGGGCGACCAAGGCGGAATAAAATAATCAGGTAGATGACGGGACATCTATACGGCATGGCTGATGTATGACATCATTAAATATCATATCAGTCAGTGGCTGCTGACAGCCCAATAGCTCGGGGAGACCTTAATGATATTGAAGGCAATTTACTCCCAATGGCCTCCAAACATAATGAATGGCTGGGTTAATTGAAACTGACCAACTATTACTTGATGTTGAAAACGTCTTTACATTGTGGTTTAATGTCACTGCCTGCTTTTCAAATGTGAAACACTCAGCAATTGTGTAAAAAACTTTTACAACCCATTAGTTATCAACATTTTACAGCATGCAGAGGGAAGGATAGAGAGATATGCACACACACACACACACACACACACAAATATATATACACACACACACAGAAAACAGTTGAAGTCAGAAGTTTACATACCCCTTAACCAAATACATTTAAACTCAGTTTTCCTGACATTTAATCGTCATAAAAATTCCCTTTCTTAGGTCAGTTAGGATCACCACTTTATTTTAAGAATGTGAAATGTCAGAATAATAGTAGAGAGAATGATTTATTTCAGCTTTTATTTCTTTCATCATATTCCCAGTGGGTCATAAATGTACATACACTCAATTCGTATTTGGTAGCATTGACTTTAAATTGTTTAACTTGGGTCAAACTTTTTGCACGATAGAACGCATCTCCTTCCTGAGCGGTATGACGGCTGTGTGGTCCCATGGTGTTTATACTTGCATACTATTGTTTGTAAAGATGAACGTGGTGCCTTCAGGCGTCTGGAAATTGCTCCCAACGATGAACCAGACATCTGGAGGTCTACAAATTGTTTTCTGAGGTCTTGGCTGATTTCTTTGGATTTTCCCATGATGTCAAGCAAAGAGGCACTGAGTTTGAAGGTAGGTCTTGAAATACATCCACAGGTACACCTCCAATTGACTCAAATTATGTAAATTAGCCTATCAGAATCTTCGAAATAATTTTCTGGAATTTTCCAAGCTGTTGAAAAAGGCACAGTCAACTGTGTGTGTGTGTGTGTGTGTGTGTGTGTGTGTGTGTGTGTGTGTGTGTGTGTGTGTGTGTGTGTGTGTGTGTGTGTATGTATGTATGTATGTACATACAAGGACATACTATCTGGGGGCTATTAATTAGGCTAGGTTGACGTGACTCTAGGGATGCAAAATTCCAGTAATTTACCCAAAATTCCCAGGTGGAAGTCACGGAATCAGGAGGGAATAATCAGGAATTCTGGAATCTTCTAAACAGGATTTCTGGAAAACCAAGGAATTTGGGGAAATGTACTGGAATTCTGCAACCCTACAAGTTTTTCTAATTATTAGCCATTAATGAAATGGGTTTTGACCTCTAATTCAATTGAAAACAAATGTATCAATCTGTATTGATTCAATTAATAAATTCAGAGACATTTACAGCATAGTTAACCCTTTGGTTACTGTGTATTTGTGTAGATGTGTTTATGCAGTGACAACACTCACCCTATCTGAGCCCTGCTAGACGGTGAGGACCTCCTGCTCGGTGATTGGCGGCCTTGGGGTTGGCGGCCTTGGGGTTGGCCTTGGAGGCCCGGGGTGAGGATGGAGTTGATGTAGACGTTGATGAGGGGTAGCAGCTGGGTGTGGAGAGGACTGGACGTCTCACACAGCTGCCTGTAGATCCAGTCCTATAGGAGACAAGGTGGAGTACAACAGCATTAATGTGTATATTATAGGGACGCAACGATTCACCGATACACATCGGTCACCAATTAAAATGTTTAAGATACAAGTGCATTGTTCCGCAGACCCCAAACTGATCCAAATGTAGCATGCATTGGTCAGAAAACATATTCAATCTTTACGAACCGCCAGTTCACAAAAGTTTGTTCTAGAAATGTATTTTGCTCATATTACATTCAAACTAGTTTCCAAAAAGACCTCATCTTCTGTCACAACTGATTCGTCGTTCAGTGTCTAACTGGATGTAACTGTTTGGACAGTCATTGATCTCCAAGTCATCTTGCACGCCAAACAACTCCAAGTAATACAGCCTTGTCAAACAGCACACTGTGCCCAGCTTGCGAGCTGACCACATCTCCTCGGCACCTTTAGCATTAAAACGCTAACATGGCTTGTGAGATATTAGGTTTAATTAGTTGAGTGACAACCTATTGAAAGATGTGTTTTACCGGATTAAAGTAAGCAAGTAACATAGATTGTGGGCTCTTTAAAAAAGATACTGTTTATATTACCCCCCCCCTTTTTCTGTCATACCCAATTACGATCTTGTCTCGTCGCTGCAACTTGATATATTTGTTTCAACCGTGCTGTGATGTTTCACAAAAGTTCTGAAGCTTTCTAATCTCATAGTTTCTCCAGAATTAAAAAATGAAAGATGACCAAGAGTATTGTTATTTTATTGATAGATTGAGTACGGCTTTTCAAGTCACCCAGCAGTGCTATTTGCAGAGCTAGCTTTAGATAAATGTTATGATATTTTCAGCCATTCCTGAGCCACCAACCAAAAACAAGCTACATATGGGCAGTACCAAGACAAGTGATATAATGATTGTCTGTTCACAGAAAAATCTGCCCGAGCTAGGATGGTTGTATCCCCCATATACAGTGCATTCAGAAAGTATTCAGACCCCTTGGCTTTTAAACATTTTGTATTCAAACCCTTTGCTATGAGATTCAAAATTGAGCTCAGGTACATTCTGTTTCTATTAATCATCCTTGAGATGTTTCAACAACTTGGAGTCCACCTGTGGTAAATTCAATTGATTTGGAAAGGCACACACCTGTCTAAATATATATAAGGTCCCACAGTTGACAGTATGTCAGAACAAAAACCAAGCCTTGAGGTCGAAGGAACTGTCCGTAGAGCTCCGAGACCGGATTGTGTCGGGGCACAGATCTGGGGAAGGGTACCAAAAAATGTTGACAGCATTGAAGGTCCCCGAGAACGCAGTTGTCTCCATCATTCTTAAATGGAATTAGTCTCGAACCACCAAAACCGCACGGCCAAACTGAGCAATCTGGGGAGAAGGGCCTTGGTCAGGAGGTAACCAAGAAAATGATGGTCACTGACAGAGCGACAGAGTTTCTCTTTGGAGATGGAAGAACTTTCCAGAAGTACAACCATTGCTGCAGCCAAAAGGCACCTAATAGGACTCTGACCATGAGAAACAGCGCCTCTTCAACCTCAGGGGGCTGAAGAAGTTTGGCTTGTCACCAAAAACACAAACTTTTACAGATGCACAATCGAGAGCATCCTGTCGGGCTATCCCCTCCTGGTATGGCAACTGCTACGCCCACAACCATAAGGCTCTCCAGAGGGTAGTGAGGTCTGCACAACTCATCACCGGGGGCAAACTAGAGAGACAGAAGCTGTTTTTCAATATCAAGGCCATCAGACTGCTAAACAGCCATCACTAACATTGAGTGGCTGCTGCCAACATACTGACTCAAATCTCTAGCCACATTAACAATTAAAAATTGGATTTAATAAATGTATCACTAGTCACTTTAAACAATGACACTTTATATAATAATGTTTACATTCCCTACTCATCTCATATGTACAGTGGGGCAAAAAAATATTTAGTCACCATGTCAAATGGTAATAATAAATAGATATGACGATAGAGGACAACCCTGTTTTACTCCTCTTGACAGTTACTGAGAAGTAGCCATTATTTACAATTTTACACTTGGGGTTACTATAGCTAACTTTCAAATCAAATTTTATTAGTCACATGCGCCATATACAACAACCTTACAGTGAAATTCTTACTTACAAGCCCCTAACCAACAATAGTCTCAAGGAAATACGGATAACAAAAGGCAGCAGTAAAATAAAAATAGTAAGACTATATACAGGGGAGTACCGATACAGAGTCAATGTGCGGGGGCACCGGGTTAGTTCAGGTAATATGTAGGTAGAGTTATAAAAGTGACTATGTATAGATGACAACAGAGAGCAGCAGTTGTGTAAAGAGAGGGTGAGGGGGCACTGCAAATAGTCTGGGTAGCCATTTGACTAGATTTTCAGGAGTCTTATGGTTTGGGGATAGAAGCTGTATAGAAGCCTTTTGGACCTAGACTTGGAGCTCCACTACCGCTTGCCGTGCGGTAGCAGAGAGAACAATCTATGACTAGGGTGGCTGGAGTATTCAACTGACACTGCCTGGTAATAGAGGTCCTGGATGGCAGGATGCTTGGCCCCAGTGATGTACTGGGCCGTTCACACTACCCTCTGCAGTGCCTTGCGGTCGGAGGCCGAGCAGTTGCCATACCAACCAGGATGCTCTCGATGGTGCAGCTGTAGAACCTTTTGAGGATCTGAGGACCTATGCCAAATGTTTTCAGTCTCCTGAGGGGGAATGTGTTTTGTCGTGCCCTCTTTACGACCGTCTTAGTGTGCTTGGACCATGTTAGTTTGTTGGTGATGTGGCCACTTGCCGGTATTATAGGGGAATCCCTCCTGAGTGGAGTAGTGACGGAGGTGGAGGGGGGCATGGACATGCAAGACACACTGGATGATCCAGGTATGTAATTAGTATACCCTCATTTGAAAAGAGTAAACCAAATGCATTCAAGTTGTGTTTAAACATTTACTTACACAAACAATAGTGACATTTTCTATTGTTTTTAGTCGCTGCGTGTTCCAGTGGGGTCGGTGGTGCTGCAGCTAAGCAGGAGTTGAGTGCGCCCAGCCCTGGCGTGTCCACTCCACCTCGTGTGTGACAACACTCCAGCGGTCGTGTCCTCACAGACGCAGTCCTGCAATCGCAAAGAGACACCATTGACGCTATTAACGAGGTTGCCAAGGAGTTGAAGGAAATAAGAAATGTTGTGTGACATAAGCTGTACATTGAAATAATTACTCAATAAATAGTGTTATTTGTTTCCATTTCTTGTGTTCTTACAAGTTACGCATCACATCCACACGCTGGTTTGGTTCAAACGCCTGGGGATAGGGGTCGGGGTCAACACAACCAACAGCGTCAGCGGGTAAAGCCACATTCCTTAGCTGTGCCACATTATGTCGCACAGCACATGCTCTCACAACGTCGCAGACGTTTTCAAGCTTGTATAAAAGGGTTTCCGCCTGAGGAGTGGAGGCAGCCACATCTGCCCTTCAGAAGCCCGATGGTGCACTCCACAACAGAGCGTAACTGGCAAAAGCGCACACTGAGGTTCCTCTCCTCTGCGCTCTGTGGGTTGGCGAAAGGGGTGAGTAGCCACCGCTTGAGTGGATATCCACTGTCGCCTGCAAGGTTAGGGAATGAGTTAGGCACTGCAACAGAGAAAAAACTGCAATCGATTTAGAATTTCTACATTACTCATCCGTACCTAGAAGCCAGCCATCACGCACAGCTCCGGCCTCAAGTCTGCGCCCAACACTTCTGTTTCTCCATATGAATGAGTCATGGGTTGAACAAGGCCACCGAGCCACTACATTAGTCAGTACCATGTCCGCATCACATATGATTTGGACATTAATGGAATGATAATGCTTCGGTTAGTGAATGAAAATGCATTCTCACTCGGTGCCCTTATAGCAACATGAGTGCAGTCAATAGCACCGATTAGATTTGGGAAACCGGACATTGCTGAAAATTGCACTTTTTTTAATTTGCCTTTTCACCCACCGGAAACTTTACGTAGAAGTGCATCAATCCAATTATATATCATAACACGTCTGGCATAACACAGCTAAAGGTTGGCTGAGAGATCCCTGACCTGTCAGACAATTCTCTTTAAAAAGTGCTGGTTGACAGAAATCCGAGGATTGTCAGGACTTGCAGTGGGACAGGCACGGCTTGGTGTCTGCGGGTGCTTCTCTGTAAAGCTTGGCCCACTACAGCACAGAGATCCAAGAGAACAGCTCTTGGTAATCGGAACTGGCTCATAAGCCACTCATCATCATTGGCAAGTAAATCTCGCTGGTCTCTGAAAATTCGCTCTCCCCGAATTCTTCCATTTACCAAATCTTCCAACAGTGCCAAAGCAGCCATAGTGCATTACGCATTGTAATTGCATGCCTTTTTACACCCACCCATTTGATTGTCAAAACTACCCAATTGCGTAACACCTCAGGTGTGGTGATTACTGTGTTTTTTTGTGTGCACTCCAGGGAACTCTTCATATATAATACGTGAGGTAATATTTCGATCTATTTTACACAATGATATCAATTTCAAAGCGTTTCTCGAGTTTTATCCTTCTGCCATCGGAGTCGCAGTTTCTCATTTCTCCAGTTTATGCACATTCTCCCGTCAAGTTTTTTTTTTTTTTATAAATCCCAAAGTTTGCTTAGAGAGTGGCTTACGCCTTCTTTTGTGCCTACGCAAAGTTTATAAACGAGGCCCCTGGTGTTTTCTCGGACTTAAAGGCTTTGAGTGCGTCAAGAAGTTACACCTCTGTATTTTGGCCTTTTTAAACAGCTATTAATTTTACACTATTAATAGAAAAATATATAAGTTTGTAACGATCGTCGTCCTCCTCCTCGTCTGAGGAGGAGTAGGAAATATCGGACCAATGCGCAGCGTGGTACATGTTCATTATGTTTATTTACCTGAACACTGAAATACAAAATAACAATGTGAATAAATTAAACGAACGAAACAGTCCCGTGTGGAACAAACACTGACACGGAAAAATAATCATCCACAAAACACAGGTGGGAAAAGGCTACCTAAGTATGATTCTCAATCAGAGACAACGAACAACACCTGCCTCTGATTGAGAACCATACCAGGCCAAACACATAACCACAACATAGAAAAAGGAACATAGACTACCCACCCCAACTCACGCCCTGACCATACTAAAACAAAGACATAACGAAAGAACTAAGGTCAGAGTGTGACACCTTACAATTAACTTCAGTTAGTGGAGATGTAGGAGACTGAAATGATAACATGTGCTTAAAAGTACTTTGCTTCCTCTTTTAAAAATATTGTTTGGTGAATCATGGATGACTCATTCCCTCTATTTGTAAGTTTCTGTAAATTATTTTTGGTAGCATTTATATGTGGAAGATTAAAACTTAATTTGGTGCATTTTGCCTATATGGGTCCTGTGTGGCTCAGTCGGTAGAGCATGGCGCTTGGCGCTTGCAACGCCAAGCGTCGTGGGTTCGTTTCCCACTGGGGCCACCCATATGCAAAAGTAGTGGCCCCAGCCGACTTGTAAGTCGCTTTGGACAAAAGCGTCTGCTAAATGGGATATATTATATTATTATTATTATTATATTCCATCCAGTTCACTTTATTTTTTATAATATATTACAATTGAACTTTTTTGAATAAGTTCCTCCGGTTCTTTTTGTTTTTCCTTTAACTTATTATGTGCCTCTAATGAGTTTTTATTGCCATCTATCTGTACTGTTAGTCCCTCTATTTCCTTTGTTATTATGAACTATTTTGACCTACATTGTTTTTGTTTGAGTATTGAATTGAATAGCCTTTAAAGACACATTTGAGACACAATTGAATGTGTCATCCAATAAGGGGACCTGCTGTACCAATGTTATGTAGTAGGTTAAAAACAAGTTGTCATCCAGTAGGCTTTGATTACATTTCCAATATCCTCACCCACGTGGAAATTATGTAAGAGTAAAGGCTAATTGACATCATTTAAGTCAATTGGAGGTGTACCAGTGGATGTATTTCAAGGCCTACCTTCAAACTCAGTGCCTCTCTGCTTGACATCATGGGAACATCAAAAGAAATCAGCCAAGACCTCAAAATAAATTGTAGACCTCCACAAGTCTGGTTCATCCTTGGGAGCAATTTCCAAATGCCTGAAGGTACCACGTTCATCTATACAAAGAAAAGTATGCAAGTATAGACACCATGGGCCTATGCAGCCGTCATACCCCTCAGGAAGGAGACGCGTTCTGTCTCCTAGAGATGAACGTACTTTGGTGCGAAAAGTGCAAATCAATCCCAGAACAGCAGCAAAGGACCTTGTGAAGATGCTGGAGGAAACAGGTACAAAAGTATCTATATCCACAGTAAAAAGAGTCCTATATCGACATAACCTGAAAGGCCGCTCAGCAAAGAAGAATCCACTGCTCCAATACCGGTTTGCAACTGCACATGGGACAAAGATCATACTTTTTGGAGACATGTCCTCTGCTCTGATGAAACAAAAATAGAACTGTTTGGCCACAATGACCATCATTATGTTTGGAGGAAAAGGGGGAGGCTTGCAAGCTGGAGAACATCCCAACAGTGAAGCACGAGGGTGGCAGCATCATGTCGTGGGGGTGCTTTGCTGCAGGAGGGACTGATGTACTTCACAAAATAGATGACTTCATGAGGAGGAAAATTAGGTGGATATATTGAAGCAACATCTCAAGACATCAGTCAAATCAAATGTATTTATATAGCCCTTCGCCTATTTACATTACATTTAAGTCATTTAGCAGACGCTCTTATCCAGAGCGACTTACAAATTGGTGAATTCACCTTCTGACATCCAGTGGAACAGCCACTTTACAATAGTGCATCTAAATCATTAAGGGGGGGGTGGTGAGAAGGATTACTTATCCTATCCTAGGTATTCCTTGAAGAGGTGGGGTTTCAGGTGTCTCCGGAAGGTGGTGATTGACTCCGCTGTCCTGGCGTCGTGAGGGAGTTTGTTCCACCATTGGGGGGCCAGAGCAGCGAACAGTTTGACTGGGCTGAGCGGGAAGCCTATCAGCTTATATCTCAAAGTGCTGTACAGAAATCCAGCCTAAAACCCCAAACAGCAAGCAATGCAGGTGTTGAAGCACGTTGGCTAGGAAAAACTCCCTAGAAAGGCCAAAACCTCGGAAGAAACCTAGAGAGGAACCAGGCTGTGTGGGGTGGCCAGTCCTCTTCTGGCTGTGCCGGTGGAGATTATAACAGAACATGGCCAAGATGTTCAAATGTTCATAAATGACCAGCATGGTCAAATAATAATAATGACAGTAGTTGTCGAGGGTGCAGCAAGTCTGCACCTCAGGAGTAAATATCAGTTGGCTTTTCATAGCAGATCATTAAAATTATCTCTACTACTCCTGCTGTCTCTAGAGAGTTGAAAACAGCAGGTCTGGGACAGGTAGCACGTCCGGTGAACAGGTCAGGATTCCATAGCCGCAAGCAGAACAGTTGAAACTGGAGCAGCAGCACGGCCAGGTGGACTGGGGACAGCAAGGAGTCATCATGCCAGGTAGGCCTGAGGCATGGTCCTAGGGCTCAGGTCCTCCGAGAGAGAGAAAGAGAGAGAATTAGAGAGAGCATTCTTAAATTCACACAGGACACTGTATAAGACAGGAGAAGTACTACAGATATAACAAACTGACCCCAGCCCCCGACAAACAACTACTCCAGCATAAATACTGGAGGCTGAGACAGGAGGGATCAGGAGACACTGTGGCCCCATCCGATGCTACCCCCGGACAGGGCCAAACAGGAAGGATATAACCCCACCCACTTTGCCAAAGCACAGCCCCCACACCACTAGAGGGATATCTTCAACCACCAACTTAACATCCTGAGACAAGGCCGAGTATAGCCCACAAAGATCTCCACCACGGCACAACCCATTGGGGGGCGCCAACCCAGACAGGAAGATCACATCAGTGACTCAACCCACTCAAGTGACGCACCCCTCCTAGGGACGGCATGAAAGAGCACTAGTAAGCCAGTGACTCAGCCCCTGTAATAGGGTTTGAGGCAGAGAATCCCAGTGTAAAGAGGGGAACCGGCCAGGCAGAGAAAGCAAAGGCGGTTCGTGGCTCCAGAACCTTTCCGTTCACCTTCACGCTCCTGGGCCAGACTACACTCAATCACGTGACCCACTGAAGAGATGAGTCTTCAGTAAAGACTTCAAGGTTGAGACCGAGTTTGCGTCCCTCACATGGGTAGGCAGACCATTCCATAAAAATTGAGCTCTATAGGAGAAAGCCCTGCCTCCGGCTATTTGCTTAGAAATTCTAGGGACAATTAGGAGGCCTGCGTCTTGTGACCATAGCGTACGTGTAGGTATGTACGGCAGGACCAAATCAGAGAGATAGGTTGGAGCAATCCCATGTAATGCTTTGTAGGTTAGCAGTAAAACCTTGAAATCAGCCCTTGCCTTGACAGGAAGCTAGTGTAGGGAGGCTAGCACTGGAGTAATATGATACATTTTTTTGGTTCTAGTCAGGATTCTAGCAGCTGTATTTAGCACTAACTGAAGTTTATTTAGTGCTTTATCCGGGTAGCTGGAAAGTAGAGCATTGCAGTAGTCTAACCTTGAAGTAACAAAAGCATGGATACATTTTTCTGCATCACTCAGGAAGTTAAACCTTGGTCGCAAATGGGTCTTCCAAATGGACAATGACCCCAAGCACACTACCAAAGTTGTGGCAAAATGGCTTAAGGACAAGAATGTCAAGTTATTAGAGAGGCCATCATAAAGCACTGACCTCAATCCCATAGAAAATTTGTGGGCAGAACTGAAAAAGCGTGTGAGAGCAAGGAGGCCTACAAACCTGACTCAATTGCACCAGCTCTGTCAGGAGCTTGTGGAAGCCTACTGTCGTGTCTTTACTATCATTAACTGAAGACTGATAAAAACTATCAAAGATTCTCTGTAATTAGTTACTATGCGATCAACTGGTTAATCATGTAACTAATTAACTATGAAATCTATGCACCAAGGCAAAATATTCAGATTACAAAGTTATCATTTCCTAAAATAGCTTTTCAGATATTTTATCTGATCAATTAGTCTGAAGAATTAATCAATTATTTACTTTACCTCACGTTAGTCTCATTCCAAACGTCGTAAATTGTTGATTATCTGCACGAACCCAGTCTTCACTATGAGTCATCCATACATCAATAGTCTTAAATTGTTTATTTATTACTAACTAATTCACAGAAATGCATAAACAAACAGTAAATATGGTTACATGAAATGATAGAATGTGCCTAGTGGGCTGACCCGCCATGGCGGCTTGTTTGACAAAAGGGGAGTGGGGGTAATACTTGAAGAAGTCACTAAATCAAATCAAATGTATTTATATAGCCCTTCGTACATCAGCTGATATCTCAAAGTGCTGTACAGAAACCCAGCCTAAAACCCCAAACAACAAGCAATGCAGGTGTAGAAGCACGGTGGCTAGGAAAATCTCCCTAGAAAGGCTAAAACCTAGGAAGAAACCTAGAGAGGAGAGGAACCTATAGAGGTAATTATAACAATTAAAATGCTAATCCTTTACCCATGAACGCTCACTCATTCGGGAACAATTGCAATCAAATATATATATTTACGCTCAGTGTGTCGTCTTGATCGCTGGTGAAAAGTTTTTCTTTTGTAGAATTGTCCGTCTCTCCCCCTCTCTCTCTGTCTTGGTTAGAGGGGATAGTTCAAAGTGACATTCGTTATTGAATGGATGTTTCGGTGGTTGTCGTATCATTCTTCGCGTTCAATGATGCCGAATTCCTAGCTGCAGACTAGTAAACAATATCAAAGACTTGTTCTTATTCTGTCGGTATCGAAAGTCTAAGAGTTTAACCACGTGGTATGGTTAAAAGATTCAGCAATGGTCTACACCTTTAGCCATCTCGTAATTGAGGTAAGCTTGGTCTACAACCTTGTCCTCCCCTAATGGAGAAAAACATGGTCTGACGATATTTTTCGGAATATCAGAAAAGGGCTGTCCGAGGATGTCTGACCCTAACTGGGCTCAGGGGCGGTCCTCTGATTTAGTTCAAATCCAATTGAGAATTTTATTTTCTTCATTAAACAGTCCACAATCATATTACACAAGTATACAAACAGTATCATACACACTAATTCATCGTATAGTTTTACTCTGATTAATTGTCAGGAATTGTGAATAACTGAGTTTAAATGTACAGTGCCTTGCAAAAGTATTCGGCCCCCTTGAACTTTGCGACCTTTTGCCACATTTCAGGCTTCAAACATAAAGGTGTATGTAAACTTCCGACTTCCACTGTGTATATTTCAAAAAAGCGTTGATCATCATTATTTGGACTACATAAATAAATGAGCTAAATCTGTTTATGGTCCAATAGCATATTTAAAAGGATCCACCTTCCTCATAGATCTGTTTGGACAGTCATAGCTAATTTGTAAACAATAAATATGGACACATTACTAGCGCAAACACTTAATCTGCAAAAATGACAACAATTAGTGGGTGATAGTGATTTCTGAACCAAAGTGGGGGGACAAAAAAAATATAGGCTACATATGCTACACCAGACATAGACATAAATAATTTACACACACACACAGCTCAGATAGGCCTAGCTCATGAGCTCCATCAGCAGGAGGTTTTAATTTAGAATGGAAAATGAATGTGATTATGCAGCAAATGTTAGTACATTGATTGGTTCTCTAATCAAACTGAACCGCATTGAAACGTTTTGAACTAAAACGTATCATTCCTGTATCGTATCGGAGCTCATGTGTGTAGATACGCCTTGAAAGGGAAAGATGCACATCCCTAGTATATCAATATGTATTTGTTGTATAGGGTATTGTACCAAGAGACCAGCACCAGTAAAAAACAATTGATCAGGTGTGAGTTCTCATTCCCATGTCTCAAAACATAGCAGGTGGAATTCTCCATGCTGCTCACCAAAGCCATGACCCTTGTTCAATGGAAATAGCCAGTAGATGGAGCCATGAATGAAGAGAAAAGGCATGAGGCCAATAACATAACCACAGACTGGAGAAAGGCCTACCTTGATGGAGACTTTGCCCTTGGTGAAGGCTCTGCTGCGGAGCATCTGGTAGATACAGTGGACGGCAGGAAGCCTGTGATGTTGGCACATAGGTTGTTGGTAACCGCCACCCTCACAGAGTGGGCAGTGACCACCGGGACAATATATCAATATATCAATACACCTGGCCAATACGATGGACAAAGAACCAATTCCTTACAAATTACAAATCAAATAATATTGCACTGTATCGCAAATAAACATACAGTATGTACATCTTTAAGAAATATGTCATCTAAAAAGATGAAGCTAACTGTGGACATGTGGCTGTGTATATGAAGTACCTGCTCAATGAAGATCTCCTGGGTAAAGATGGTCTTCATTTTGCTCAGAGAGCTTGGTTTAATGGCAATCTGCAGGGGAGCATTTACCCATAGATCAGTTAGACTGGTATCATTTACACAGATATCAATAAGACTGGTTTTACTTGGGGAGAGATCTGCTGTCAGAGGTGCCACTACCACCATCTCTGCTTTTACTGCAGCTAGTACCCAATTAAAAAACCCCTGAGAGCAATGAAAACCTTGCATTTAATAATTCTACTCTATTTATATTGGATCAGATTCTTAGGCAGCCTTGGGTGGGAAATAAAGTTCAAAACAATCAAATTACAGCTGAAATAACTGAAATCAACAGTCAGTGTATTGGCAAGCAGCCGTCTCAGTTTGTACGCTTCCTGCAGTGGAGGATGTACTATATAGTCTCTCCCTCTCTAGAGGGGAGGGACCTCTGGTCCCGAGGTGTATGCAATTCAGACCCCCACCTTCCGCCATCACTCACTTACCTTCATCCCGAGAGAGAGACAGAGACAGAGACAGAGACAGAGACAGAGAGAGAGACAGAGACAGAGACAGAGAGAGAGAGACAGAGAGAGACAGAGACAGAGAGAGAGACAGAGAGAGAGAGAGACAGAGAGAGAGAGAGACAGAGAGAGAGAGAGACAGAGAGAGAGAGAGACAGAGAGAGAGAGAGACAGAGAGAGAGACAGAGAGAGAGAGAGACAGAGAGAGAGACAGAGAGAGAGAGACAGAGAGAGAGAGACAGAGAGAGAGACAGAGACAGAGAGAGACAGAGACAGAGAGAGACAGAGACAGAGAGAGACAGAGAGAGAGAGAGACAGAGAGAGAGAGAGACAGAGAGAGAGAGAGACAGAGAGAGAGAGACAGAGAGAGACAGAGAGAGAGACAGAGAGAGAGAGAGACAGAGAGAGAGAGACAGAGAGAGAGAGAGACAGAGAGAGAGAGAGACAGAGAGAGAGAGAGAGACAGAGAGAGAGAGAGACAGAGAGAGAGAGAGACAGAGAGAGAGAGAGACAGAGAGAGAGAGAGACAGAGAGAGAGAGAGACAGAGACAGAGACAGAGAGAGAGAGAGAGAGAGAGAGAGAGAGAAAGAGAGAGAGAGAGAGAAAGAGAGGGAGAGAGAGAGAAAGAGAGAGAGAAAGAGAGAGAAAGAGAGAAAGAGAGAGAAAGAGAGAAAGAGAGAGAGAGAGACAGAGACAGAGAGAGAGACAGAGAGAGAGAGAGAGAGAGAGAGAGACAGAGACAGAGAGAGAGAGACAGAGAGAGACAGAGAGACAGAGAGAGACAGGAAAACAGAGAGACAAAGAGACAGAGAGAGAGAGAAAGACAGAGACAGAGACAGAGACAGAGAGAGAGAGAGAGAGAGAGAGAGAGAGACAGAGAGAGACAGAGAGAGAGAGAGACAGAGACAGCATTGAAATAGCATTGTATCTGGTCAACCAAAAAAAAATCTAAAAGTTTACTAAGGGTTGGTAACAGGTGGTCAGCTGTTTGTGCCAGTAAAGGGTACTTTGCTATTCTTGGGTAGCAGAATGACTTTTGCTTCCCTTCAGGTCTGAGGGCACACACATTCCTGTAGGCTTAGATTGAAGAGATTGCAAATAGGAGTGGCAATTTCGTCCGCTATTATCCTCAGTAATTATTTTTTCATTTTTGATTGAAGAAATATTAGTCTCCTCTTTCACACTCACTTGACAGAATTAAAAAATATAAATGCTTGTCTTTTATAATTCGGTCAGTTATGAATAGATGTGTTGCCTCAAGACTTGTTGTTGGCATGTCATGCCTGAATTTGCTAATCTTGCCAATGAAAAATGTATTAAAGTTGATGGCAATACAAGTGGGTTTTGTGACGAATGAGCCATCTGATGCAATGAATGATGGAGCCGAGTTCGCCTTTGTGACTAAAGTGTCATTTAAGGTGCTCAAAATCTTTATACTATCATTATTTATAGAATGTCTTTGTTTCATAGTTTATTTTTTAATTCAGTTTAAATCACAATTTCTCAATTTATAGTACATTTGCTAATCGGCTGTGAATTCCTCATCAATCCACATGGGTTTAACAGTTTTTAGTCATTTTCTTAAGAAATGCATGAATGCTTATTAGTAACCGGAATAAGCAATTTCATCAATGCGACTGGTTGCTCCTCATTTTACAGTCGTGACCCAAAAGTTTTGAGAATGAAAATTAATGTTTGTCAAAGTCTGCTGCTTCAGTGTCTTTAGATATTTTTGTCAGATGTTATTATGGAATACTGAAGTATAATTACAAGCATTTCATAAGTGGTAAAGGCTTGACAATTACATGAAGTTGATGCAAAGAGTCAATATATGCAGGATTGACCCTTCTTTTTCAAGACCTCTGCAATCCGCCCTGACATGCTGTCAATTAACTTCTGGGCCACATCCTGACTGATTGCAGCCCATTCTTGCATAATCAATGCTTGGAGTTTGTCAGAATTTGTGGGGTTTTGTTTGTCCACCCACCTCCTGAGGATTGACCACAAGTTCTCAATGGGATTAATGAGGAGATTCAGAGAAAATATATGACTTCACCCCAGCAAGCTCTGTACTGGTGGTGCCCCAATCCCGATGCTAAATCAACTTTAGGAGACGGTCCTGGCGCTTGCGGGACTTTCTTGGGCGTCCTGGAGCCTTCTTCACAACAATTAAACCGCTCTCCTTGAAGTTCTTGATGATCTGATAAATGGGTGATTTAGGTGCAATCTTACTGGCAGCAATATCCTTGCCCGTGAAGCCCTTTTTGTGCAAAGCAATGATGACAGCACGTATTTCCTTGCAGGTAACCATGGTTGACAGAGGAAGATCAATGATTCCAAGCACCACCCTCCTTTCAAAGCTTCCAGTCTGTTATTTGAACACAATTAGCATGACAGAGTGATCTCCAGCCTTGTCCTCTTCACTCACACCTGTGTTAACGAGAGAATCACTGACATGATGTCAGCTGATCCTTTTGTGGCAGGGCTGAAATGCAGTGGAAATGTTTGGGGGGGATTCAGACCATTTGCATGACAAAGAGGGTCTTTGCAATTCATTTGATCACTCTTCATAACATTCTGGAGTACATGCAAATTGCCATTATACAAACCGAGGCAGCAGATTTTATGAAAATGTATATTTGTGTCATTCTCAAAACGTTTGACCTCGACTGTACACCACAGAAGAGCAACTATTATTTACATCGTCAACATAGAAATTACTACAAAACATAGTGTGACCTTTTATTTTCCAAGATATGGCTACTATATTATGATAACTACATCCGATCGATTTGGATACTGCTTTAGAGTAGATTTCTTCAGAATCAGTAAAGACGAGATTAATACATGTGGATAATTTAATTCCTGTGCTATTTGTAAATACCCTGGTAGGTTGACTGATATCCTGAACCAGGTTGCAGGCACTGGTTACAGTTTGGAGCTTTTTCTTGAATGGGCAGCTTGATGAAAGCCAGTCAATACTTAGGTCACGCAGAAAAGATACCCCTCTGTTGATATCACATACAATATCAAGCATTTCACACATAATATCCAGATATTGACTGTTAGCACTTGGCGGTCTATAGCAGCGTCCCACAAGAACGGCCTTTAGTTGAGGCAGGTGAACCTGTAGCCATATTACTTCAACAGCATTTGAAATGAGATCCTCTAAGCAGATATGTGACTGAATATAAAACGGCACCACAACCACCGTTGGGATTCCTACCTCTTCTCAAGATGTTGAAACAATGCATTGCTAACACTGTATCAAAAGGTATTATCTAAGTCAGTTTCAGAAATGGTCAATATATGAATGTTATCTGCACTAGCACGTTATCGATTTCATGAACCTTGCTTCTTAAGCTAAATATGTTAATGTAGGCAATTTTTTGCACATTTCTGGGATTCTTGATTGTATTTATTGCTTTACTGGGAGGCTTATCAGCAGTAGACATGACTGATATTTTTGTTTGAGCTGTACAGAGTGAGCTGCACTGAGGGGCCTTCCTACTAGGGCAAACTGCCTCAGTGTTAACAGTATAACTCAGGTTCATAAACAGATGATTACTGCACACAATAGCCGTAGGACTGACAGAGGCATTTCAGGGGAGTTAGAGGGACATACAGTGCATTCGGAAAGTATTCAGACCCCTTGACTTTTTCCACATTTTGTTACGTTACATCCTTATTAAAAAAATGTATTAAATTGTCAATATACACACACACAATACCCTACAATTACGAAGCAAAAACAGGTTTAGAAATGTTATTCAAAAATTCAGCTGAAATATCACATTTACATAAGTATTCAGACCCTTTACTCAGTGATTTGTTGAAGCACTGTTGGCAGCAATTATAGCCTCAAGTCTTCTTGGGTTTGATGCTACAAGCTTGGCACACCTATATTTGGGGAGTTTCTCACATTCTTCTCTGCAGATCCTCTCAAGCTATGTCAGGTTGGATGGGAAGCGTCGCTGCACACTTATTTTTAAGTCTCTCCAGAGATGTTCGATCGGGTTCAAGTCCAGGCTCTAGCTGGACCTTGAGACTTGTCCCGAAGCCTCTCCTGCATTGTCTGTGTGCTTAGAGTCATTCACCTGAGGTCCTGAGTACTCTGAAGCAGGTTTTCGTCAAGGAACTCTCCCTCAATCCTTAGTCTCCTAGTCCCTACCGCTGAAAAATATCCCCACAGCATGATGCAGCTGCCACCACCATGCATCACCGTAGGGATGGTACCAGGTTTCCTCCAGATGGCATTCAGGCCAAAGAGTTAAATCTTGGTTTCATCAGACCAGAGAATCTTGTTTCTCATGGTCTGAGTGTATTTAAGTGCCTTTTGGCAAAATCCAAGCAGGCTGTCATGTGCCTTTTACTAAGAGTGGCTTCTGTCTGGCCACTCTACCATAAAGGCATTATTGGTGGAGTGCTGCAGAGTGACCATCGGGTTCTTGATCAACTCCCTGACAAACAACCTTCTCCCATGATTGCTCAGTTTAAACGGCAGCCAGCTCTAGGATGAGCCTCGGTGGTTCCAAACTTCTTCCATTTAAGAATGATGGAGGTCACTGTGTTCTTGGGGACCTTCAATGCTGCAGAAATGTGTTGGTGTCCTTCTCCAGATCTGTGCCTTGACACAATACGGACAATTCCTTCAACCTCATGGCTTGGTTTTTGCCATTAAGGGGTATTGTGTGTAGATTGATGAGAATTTTTTTTATTTAACCCATTTTAAAATAAGGCTGTGATGTAACAAGATGTGTAAAAAGTCAGAGTTTGAATACTTTCAGAATGCACTGTAAATGTGGTTTCTAACATTATGACCGCCAACACCCCACTATGACAACTCAGCCACACAATGGTAGGGATTATCTGAGCAGGGCTTGGGTCACTGAAGTCAAAACAAATTGGGTAAGTGTGTAAAGTTCAAATATGTATGGCCCTATATGTTACTGTAGGCAGTGGTCTGTGTTTCTCACCAGTTGTCCGTTGCATATGAACAGGCTGAACCAAGTGCGTACTTTCCCATTGGTGCCCAGCAGCAGGCCACTGATGTAGGACACCAGAGGGCTGACCGCATCGGCCACGTCAGGCTTATAGTCCAGGGTCAGGGCCACACCCAGACCTGGCAGGTGACACTCCTCCACCTGGAGACAGGGGACACACATAGAATGAGTGAGGTTTTCTATAGATTCACGGCGGTTCTCTTCAGGGCAGCAAACAGAGCTGGCATTGGCACAACTTAAAGCGGCAATCAGCAATTGCTACATCCATTTTTTTATATGTACCCATTGATTCTTGAAGAATATAACTTCTAAATGCCTCATGGGCCTAGTCGAACTTTCGTACCCCATAAGGAACCCAAAATATAAGCTTGTTTTACTCAATTTATCCAGCCCCATCCCTCAGCTTTTTATTGAAACAGACAAGGGGAAAATGCTTTGTCATTGTTTTTACTGCTGATTGTCACTTTTAAAAAGGTTTAATAAGAGAGGAGCTGTACTGTGCTGGCCTGGTTACATATCCAACCTAGCTGGAACTGTGCTGAAAGAACAAATGGTTCAGGTCAGCGCGATAGTGTGAAAATGATGTAAGACAGACTCACCACCATGGCTCTGATGTTGAGAGCCTGGGAGGGGGTTTATCTGACACAGCTTCCTCAGTGCTTCTGTCCTGCACCTCCCACCCTTGCTCTCCTCATCCTGACATTCCCCATTCTTCATTAGGCCCCTGCACACACAGTAGAGATATTGGTTCCAACATCATGTAGAGCAGGGTTATTTTCTGAGGATATGGAAAGCTTTATGGAATTCTAAAGCACATTTAAAAAAAATTAAAAAAGAGTTTTGAAATAATGGGATTTGATCGGATTATTCAATTAATCCATTGTTTAATTTAGCAGAGTAGGCACTTATTGGTACTTGAACGTTGGAATAATAACAAAGGACATCAGTATTTTCAAAGACGCATGAAGACATTGTTCCATGTTTTTATAGACCACAGTGCTCCACTTATTAACCTTCTCTCAAAGATCTGCACTATTACTCCCACCAGAGCATTTTATTGTCTATTTGTGATGCCTTCCATGTCAGTAGCAGTGCATTATGTCATAGCTGACGGACTGCTTACAGAAATACAATGAACCATGGTATCATTACTCATTTATTTGCCTGTAATAAGATCTAATAGCTCTCAAAAGCTACTGCACTTTAACAGGGCTTCTCTTTTTGGCCTGTTCTTAACTGCAGCTGTCAGTTTAAAAGGCTAAATGTTTATGGTCAACTGAGATGGTGACTGAAAGGATATTAGCTTCCATCTCCGCTACTTACAGAGAATTGCATATGCCATAAAATACTCAGAGCAACTGAGTTAGTTACCGCTTCATGTTATAGGCTAGGCCATGCAATGCCTCGAGACAGGGTCCATTTCCCGACCGTTTCACCAACTTAAAGTGATTCATTTAAATGCGATACAATAAAAGAGGCCAATTCCAATAACAAGCCATGAGGATTCACTAATGTTCAGCACTATGTAATGTAACGCTGCCTACCGACTGACTTCTTCATCCCTTCTCGCCTCGCTAACGCAAATAAGCTATTGACTCAGACCTGAGCCCTGGGGGATAAGGAGGCACTAGAGAGACAACTAGAGGCGCTAGATCTCCATTTCCTCCTTCATAATGTGTATTTTAAAGCAGAGAACACACACACCGGCCCTGTAGCGAGACAATCATACGCATCATCAATATTATAAGGAGAATACATTAACATTAGACAAGTCCTACCTCCTGGGGTTGAAACATTGTCCAACTACGAGTGGAAATACCTAATTGGGTGAGAAAAAAAAACAGGAAATAGCCAGCCAACGTCAATAATTCTCTGCCTAGAATTACAATGAGATCTATTAGATTAAGTATACTCCCTCTAGGATGATTTTGCCAAGCATATGTCAGGCTCCGGGCTCAATAAAACCAAATAGCCATTAATACTAATGGATTAGTTGACTAATGAAAGCTAAACAGTTTGTGCACCATACTATAAGAGCCCAAACATACAAGTAGCTACAACCCAATATGGCGACCGGATATGGGCGAATGTGGGTGGAAAGCGAATCAGTTAATTGGGCAGATTTGTCACTCAATTGACACACGTCAATTTGGATCTGTTTGGATAGTAGCCGGGATTTTGAGGTGTCTGATACGTCATGACAGTTTGTGATGGAACAATTGAAGAACATATGCACTTCCAGAATTGTTTGGCGAGCTGCTCATAGGTGGCTGTGAGCTACTGGTAGCTCGCGATCAACTTGTTGGAGATAGAGAGATGCATGTACCTGCTTGTGGTATACAGAGGACACCTGCAACTTATTCCACGTATACAGAGCACTCAAAGAACTCAGGCGACTTTAGGAACCATACCTCATTGGAATCAGCCACCTGGAAGACAAAACATGAAATATAAACTGAGCAAGAAAAACTGGGTGTACACTAACGACAGGCCAAATCAACCACTTGAATGTTACATGTAGGTCAAATCAAATTTGATTAGTCACATGTGCCGAATACAATAGGTTACAATGAAATGCTTACAAGCCCCTAACCAACAGAGCAGTTAAAAAAAAAATATGGATCAGAATAAGAGATAAAAGTAACAAGTCATTAAAGAATAGCAGTAAAAATAAAACAACATAAACAGGGGGGTGCTGGTACAGAGTCAATGTACAGGGGTACTGGTTAGTTGAGGTCGTATGTACATGTAAGTAGAGGTAATTAAAGTGACTATGCATAGATGACAACAGAGAGTGGCAGTGGTGTGGAGAGGGAGGGGGGCAATACAAATAGTCTGGGTAGCCATTTGACTAGATGTCAGGAGTCTTATGGCTTGGGGGGGGGGGGGGGTAGAAGCTGTTTAGAAGCCTCTTGGACCTAGACTTGGCGCTCCGGTACCACTTGCCGTGCAGTAGCAGAGAGAACAGTCTATGACTAGGGTGGCTTGAGTCTTGGACAATTTTTAGTGCCTTCCTCTTGACACCGCCTGGTATAGAAGTCATAGATGGCAGGAAGCTTGGCCCCAGTGATGTAGTACACACTACCCTCTGTACTGCCTTGCGGTCGGAGACCGAGCAGTTGCCATACCAGGCAGTGATGCAACCAGTTAGGATGCTCAATGATGCAGCTGTAGCACCCAGGGGAAGCAGTGAGGGGAGAGACCTGAACCTTAAGTCACTGTTCTAGCAGGCTACCACCCACTCTACCTTGCACCTTAGAGAGACTGCTGCCCTATGTACATAGTCATTGAACACTGGTCAATTGAATAATATACTGTATTGTAGTCATGGCTCATCCTATATAACTACTGCTGTACACACTTTGTCTATTCATATACTGTCCAGGCTGACTTACACACCATTATTCCGGTCTCTGACATTGCTCATTCTGATATTTCTTAATTTAAATGTTTGCTGGATTGTGCGTGTGTTGTGCTGTTTTGTATTGCTAGGTATTTACTGCACAAGCATTTCACTGCACCTGCAATAACATTTGCAAATCTGTGCATGCAACTAATAAACTTTGATTTGACATTACCTTGTTCATGAGTCTCTTGAGAGGGTCACTGTGTTCAAAAAAATAATAATGTCATTCTGCCCCTGAACAAGGCAGTTAATCCACTGTTCCTAGGCCATCATTGAAAATAAGAATTTGTTCTTAATTGACTTGCCTATGTAACAGTTTTCTGTAGGCGAAGGAGCGTCGGACCAAAATGCAGCGTGTAGATTGCGATCCATGTTTAATCAAAAAAAGTAACACAAATCTAAATACTACAAAAACGTAACAAAAACCAAAACAGCCTATACTTGTGTAAACTAACACAGCAACAGGAATAAGGACAATCACCCACGAAACACACAAAGAATATGGCTACCTAAATATGGTTCCCAATCAGAGACAACGATAATCACCTGACTCTGATTGAGAACCGCCTCAGGCAGCCAATGACTATACTATACACCCACCACAACCCCAAGACGAAACACACCACAAATAAACCCATGTCACACCCTGGCCTGACCCAATAAATGAAGATAAACATAATAAATATAGACCAGGGCGTGACAGCCTAGTTAAATAAAGGTTAAATAAAAATAAAATAAACTCCAGGGTGAGGACATTCTGCAGCTGAGACACCAGGATGCTCTCTCCATTATAGCCACCAGCCTTGTGCCTATCAGAGAACACCCCTACATCAGAACTGTCAGCCTCTCTACCGTTCTCACATGCTAAACAAACTTTTACTCTGCTAAACAAAAAGAGACAAAAACTATTTATTTAGTTTTGATTCTCCAAGTATATTCACACAGAAAAATATTTTTACTCCAGTCTAAAAGGTTATGTAACCGAGGTTAGTTTTATGTGAATTGAGTGTCCTTGAGTGTTATAATATACGAGTTTACTAGTGTCTCTCAGATGTTAGCAGGTCATTCAAAAGGTTTAACCTGAGTTGCTGCTCCTTCCTGGCATCCTGCTCCAGAGCATGGAAGTCAATAGACAGGAGGGCCATGATGGAGTTGACAGCCTCCACCCCAGATAGCAGGCGCAAGATGAGCTTCTCGTCCTGGGCCCAGGCCTGGCTCTGGTCTGCTGGGAAACATAGAGCCATACGAACCAGGCAGGGTAGCAGCAGCCTCCGCTCTGGGTCACTCAGTGCAGCCAGACACACCACATCCACCTTCTGCATGGCCTCAAAGGCATACAGGCCAACAAACTTCAGCTCTGCACTCTCTGACATCTCTGCTGTTTGTCTGGGACAGGGTCCACACCTGTGAGAGAATGAGATGGGGACCTAATGAGGTTTCTTACATACCGCACCCCGCCGACTACCATCCGCTACTGCAAGAGCAAGAACTGATCCCAAACCAAACTGCAGTCTGTTATTTTAGGTGTAGCCTATGTGAAGCAGCTCACTTGCCAGCCATGATTCCAGCAATATTGTGCCCTTTAGGCAATATCAAATGCGTAAAATATCTCAATAAATTGGTGAAATTACCAGAGATTCTCACATAGTATGATAGGCTATCTGTATTACTGTGCTATATCCGCCAATATACTAGATGTATTGAAGTTTGAAGAGACTTTCTCTTGAACTATTTTCTATAGCCTAGTTATTGGGAGTGGGACGATTTTCAGAAAGGAAAATACGGGTAATCAATATATTTTTTTAGGCAATGTAGTAAACTACAGCCTAATCATATTTAGGAAGTACATTTACTTGGAAAGATAAGTGCCCCGTGCTTCTCCGCCCATGTATAGGCTATATAGTCTACTCTATTTAATTGAGACCACACACGCACCTGATCTCGCGGGTATGGCTGCTGAACTTAAAGCAGCAAAAATGATGACAGCGACCCTTGCTACGTTTTGAATATAGGATATAGCCTAACTTTTAGGAGGCCCACTTGCAGACAAAGACATATAAATGAGTAATCAATACTTATTGGAAATTAAAAGGCGCAACGCTCGCTCACCATAGTAGCGCGCGTTGTGCCTCCTTAATAAATACACTGCTCAAAAAAATAAAGGGAACACTAAAATAACACATCCTAGATCTGAATGAATGAAAAATTATTATTCAATATTTTTTTCTTTACATAGTATGTGCTGACAACAAAATCACACAAAAATTATCAATGGAAATCAAATTTATCAACCCATAGAAGTCTGGATTTGGAGTCACACTCAAAATTAAAGTGGAAAACCACACTACAGGCTGATCCAACTTTGATGTAATGTCCTTAAAATAAGTCAAAATGAGGCTCAGTAGTGTGTGTGGCATCCATGTGCCTGTATGACCTCCCTACAACGCCTGGGCATGCTCCTGATGAGGTGGCGGATGGTCTCCTGAGGGATCTCCTCCCAGACCTGGACTAAAGCATCCGTCAACTCCTGGACAGTCTGTGGTGCAACGTGGCGTTGGTGGATGGAGCGAGACATGATGTCCCAGATGTGCTCAATTGGATTCAGGTCTGGGGAACGGGCGGGCCAGTCCATAGCATCAAAGCCTTCCTCTTGCAAGAACTGCTGACACACTCCAGCCACATGAGGTCTAGCATTGTCTTGCATTAGGAGGAACCCAGGGCCAACCGCTCCAGCATATGGTCTCACAAGGCGGAATGAGGATCTCATCTCGGTACCTAATGGCAGTCAGGCTACCTCTGGTGAGCACATGGAGGGCTGTGCGGCCCCCCAAAGAAATACCACTCCACACCATGACTGACCCACCGCCAAACCGGTCATGCTGGAGGATGTTGCAGGCAGCAAAACGTTCTCCACGGCGTTTGACGTCTCCGGTTTGACGTCTGTCACATGTGCTCAGTGCTGCTTTCATCTGTGAAGAGCACAGGGCGCCAGTGGCAAATTTGCCAATCTTGGTGTTCTCTGGAAAATGCCAAACGTCCTGCACAGTGTTGGGCTGTAAGCACAACCCCCCCCTGTGGACGTCGGGCCCTCATACCACCCTCATGGAGTCTGTTTCTGACCGTTTGAGCAGACACATGCACATTTGTGGCCTGCTGGAGGTAATTTTGCAGGGCTCTGGCAGTGCCCCTCCTGCTCCTCCTTGCACAAAGGCGGAGGTAGCGGTCCTGCTGCTGGGTTGTTGCCCTCCTACACGTCTCCTGATGTACTGGCCTGTCTGGACACTACGCTGACAGACACAGCAAACCTTCTTGCCACAGCTCGCATTGATGTGCCATCCTGGATGAGCTGCACTACCTGAGCCACTTGTGTGGGTTGTAGACTCTGTCTCATGCAACCACTAGAGTGAAAGCACCGCCAGCATTCAAAAGTAACCAAAACCAAGCCAGGAAGCATAGGAACTGAGAAGTGGTCTGTGGTCACCACCTGCAGAACCACTCCTTTATTGGGGGTGTCTTGCTAATTGCCTATAATTTCCACCTGTTGTCTATTCCATTTGGACAACAGCATGTGAAATTTATTGTCAATCAGTGTTGCTTCCTAAGTGGACAGTTTGATTTCACAGAAGTGTGATTGACTTGGAGTTACATTGTGTTGTTTAAGTGTTCCCTTTATTTTTTTGAGCAGTGTATATTTTTTTACCCCTTTTTCATGGTATCCAACTGGTAGTTAAAGTGTTGTCTCATCGCTGCAATGTCCTCCGAAACACAACCCAACCAAGCTGCATTGCTTCTTGACACAATGCCCACTTAACCCAGAAGCACCAATGTGTCAGAGGAAACACTGTACACCTGTCAGCATGCACTGGGCACGGCCCACCACATGATGGGACAAGGACATCCCTGCCGGCCAACCCCTAACCCAGACAACACTGGGCCAATTGTGCACTGCCCCATGGGTCTCCCGGTCTCGAACCCAGAATCTCTAGAGGCACAGCTCGCAATGCAGTGCCTTAGACCACTGCGCCACTCAGGAGGCTGACTGACTTTCTTGATGTCTATAGTATTCTCTCTGGTATGCAATCTGGTATGCAATCTGGTTTCCATCAAGGTTATGGATGTGTCACTGCAACCTTAAAGGTCCTCAATGATGTCACCATTGCCCTTGATTCTAAGAAATGTCGTGCTGCTATTTTTATTGACTTGGCCAAAGCTTTTGATATGGTAGACAATTCCATGTTTGTCGGACGGCTAAGGAGTATTGGTGTTTCTGATGGGTTTATGGCCTGGTTTGCTAACTACCTCTCTCAAAGAATGCAGTGTATTTAGTCAGAAAATCTGCTGTCTCTAAAGTACATGTATGTTTTGCCAAAATTATATAATTACTCCTATCTAAACAGGGATTGTTTCAATTGTTGCGTGGATTGTTTCAATTTGGGTTGTGCGCCTGGCAATATGTCTAACTGATTGAGCGGTTGTCTGCGAAAAGCATCTAAAATATGTGTTAAGATAATGTGTCTCGAGTATAATTTAAAACGTTGTATCAAGAAGGGGGGGGGGTGTGGTGAATATATGGTGCATCTCCAGAATGCATGAATATGTAGGGAGGAATAGGATATTTTCTTCTGTTTTTATTTGTCGATTTGTTGACTTTTTTACTTAGTTGATGATGGAAGTTATAGGCCAACTGCTGCATTGGCCTATAGGCTATCTTTGAGTTCTATGCTCTCATTTATTGAGCTGCAATAGATCACAGTGTCCATGTAGCAGAGGCTAGTTGAATTTAAACTTTTAGATTTTTATAACTTTACTTCAGATTTGTATGATTAACCACATGACAATGATTTTGAGAAACAAAAACATTATTATTGTAATGAAACTGTTCCACGAAAATGTGCTTATATAAATATTCATAAGGCAGATCGGGCTCTGGATGGGTTCTTCATAGTAATAATGACAGACTGGTTACAGTCATTAACTAAACTGTAATATTGTGTTGGATTGCAGGCTCTGGATGGGTTCTTCATAGTAATGACAGACTGGTTCCAGTCATTAACTAAACTGTAATGTTGTGTTGGATTGCAGGCTCTGGATGGGTTCTTCATAGTAATAATGACAGACTGGTTCCAGTCATTAACTAAACTGTAATGTTGTGTTGGATTGCAGGCTCTGGATGGGTTCTTCATAGTAATAATGACAGACTGGTTACAGTCATTAACTAAACTGTAATGTTGTGTTGGATTGCAGGCTCTGGATGGGTTCTTCATAGTAATGACAGACTGGTTACAGTCATTAACTAAACTGTAATATTGTGTTGGATTGCAGGCTCTGGATGGGTTCTTCATAGTAATAATGACAGACTGGTTACAGTCATTAACTAAACTGTAATATTGTGTTGGATTGCAGGCTCTGGATGGGTTCTTCATTAATAGTAATTGTGTTAATGACATAGTAATAAGACTGGTTCCAGTCATTAACTAAACTGTAATATTGTGTTGGATTGCAGGCTCTGGATGGGTTCTTCATAGTAATAATGACAGAGTCATTAATAAACTGTAATATTGTGTTGGATTGCAGGCTCTGGATGGGTTCTTCATAGTAATAATGACAGACAGTCATTAACTAAACTGTAATATTGTGTTGGATTGCAGGCTCTGGATGGGTTCTTCATAGTAATAATGACAGACTGGTTCCAGTCATTAACTAAACTGTAATGTTGTGTTGGATTGCAGGCTCTGGATGGGTTCTTCATAGTAATAATGACAGACTGGTTACAGTCATTAACTAAACTGTAATATTGTGTTGGATTGCAGGCTCTGGATGGGTTCTTCATAGTAATAATGACAGACTGGTTACAGTCATTAACTAAACTGTAATATTGTGTTGGATTGCAGGCTCTGGATGGGTTCTTCATAGTAATAATGACAGACTGGTTCCAGTCATTAACTAAACTGTAATATTGTGTTGGATTGCAGGCTCTGGATGGGTTCTTCATAGTAATAATGACAGACTGGTTACAGTCATTAACTAAACTGTAATATTGTGTTGGATTGCAGGCTCTGGATGGGTTCTTCATAGTAATAATGACAGACTGGTTCCAGTCATTAACTAAACTGTAATATTGTGTTGGATTGCAGGCTCTGGATGGGTTCTGGTTCCAGTCATTAACTAAAGTAATAATGACAGACTGGTTCCAGTCATTAACTAAACTGTAATATTGTGTTGGATTGCAGGCTCTGGATGGGTTCTTCATAAACTGTAATAATGACAGAATGGTTCCAGTCATTAACTAAACTGTAATATTGTGTTGGATTGCAGGCTCTGGATGGGTTCTTCATAGTAATGACAGACTGGTTACAGTCATTAACTAAACTGTAATATTGTGTTGGATTGACTGGATGGGTTCTTCATAGTAATAAAGACAGACTGGTTACAGTCATTAACTAAACTGTAATATTGTGTTGGATTGCAGGCTCTGGATGGGTTCTTCATAGTAATAATGACAGATGGTTCCAGTCATTAACTAAACTGTAATATTGTGTTGGATTGCAGGCTCTGGATGGGTTCTTCATAGTAATAATGACAGACTGGTTACAGTCATTAACTAAACTGTAATATTGTGTTGGATTGCAGGCTCTGGATGGGTTCTTCATAGTAATAATGACAGACTTCATAGTAATAATGACAGAATGGTTCCAGTCATTAACTAAACTGTAATATTGTGTTGGATTGCAGGCTCTGGATGGGTTCTTCATAGTAATAATGACAGACTGGTTCCAGTCATTAACTAAACTGTAATATTGTGTTGGATTGCAGGCTCATGGGTTCTTCATAGTAATAATGACAGAGGGTAATAATGACAGACTGGTTCCAGTCATTAACTAAACTGTAATATTGTGTTGGATTGCAGGCTCTGGATGGGTTCTTCATAGTAATAATGACAGACTGGTTCCAGTCATTAACTAAACTGTAATATTGTGTTGGATTGCAGGCTCTGGAGTAATGACAGACTGGTTACAGTCATTAACTAAACTGTAATGTTGTGTTGGAAGACAGAATGGTTCCAGTCATTAACTAAACTGTAATATTGTGTTGGATTGCAGGCTCTGGATGGGTTCTTCATAGTAATAATGACAGACTGGTTACAGTCATTAACTAAACTGTAATGTTGTGTTGGATTGCAGGCTCTGGATGGGTTCTTCATAGTAATAATGACAGACTGGTTCCAGTCATTAACTAAACTGTAATATTGTGTTGGATTGCAGGCTCTGGATGGGTTCTTCATAGTAATAATGACAGACTGGTTCCAGTCATTAACTAAACTGTAATATTGTGTTGGATTGCAGGCTCTGGATGGGTTCTTCATAGTAATAATGACAGACTGGTTCCAGTCATTAACTAAACTGTAATATTGTGTTGGATTGCAGGCTCTGGATGATGACAGACTGGTTCTTCATAGGCTCTGGATGGGTAATAATGACAGACTGGTTCCAGTCATTAACTAAACTGTAATATTGTGTTGGATTGCAGGCTCTGGATGGGTTCTTCATAGTAATAATCAGACTGGTTAGTGTTGGATTGCAGGCTCTGGATGGGTTCTTCATAGTAATAAACAGACTGGTTCCAGTCAACTAAACTGTGTCTGAGACAGACTAGTAATAATGACAGACTGGTTCCAGTCATTAACTAAACTGTAATGTTGTGTTGGATTGCAGGCTCTGGATGGGTTCTTCATAGTAATAATGACAGACTGGTTCCAGTCATTAACTAAACTGTAATATTGTGTTGGATTGCAGGCTCTGGATGGGTTCTTCATAGTAATAATGACAGACTGGTTCCAGTCATTAACTAAACTGTAATGTTGTGTTGGATTGCAGGCTCTGGATGGGTTCTTCGTAGTAATAATGACAGATTGGTCACAGACCCGTTCTTGCGCCAGGTCTGGAATTTATTGCGGCCAGCAGGTCAAGGGAACAAATCACGCAGAAAAACGAATCATGACTCTCGAGTCAGTTAAAAGAGTCATTCAAAAAGAACAAATCGTTATTTGGTAGGGGCCAAAAGGAGTGGTTTGGGATTCTCATGCTACGTTCAAAACAACTGGGAACTTAGAAAAATACGAGGTCAAATCACGATGTCAGTGATCTTCAGGTCGGAAAGTTGGAGCTCTAGAAAGAGGCCAGTGAACTCACTGAAGTCTGAGATTTTCGAGTTCCCTGTTGTTTTGAACGACAGTAATGTTGACTGCTTGAACAAAAATCATGTCATCAAAGGTCCCGATGTTGCTTCGCACCAACGGCATGCAGCCATCACCTGTATTGTGGGAGGAACTATTTGTCAACCAAACACTCGATTTGGACTATGAACAAAACAGAAAGGTAATGTAGCACTATATATATATATATATATATATTTTTATATATATATATATATTTTATATATATATATATATATATATATATATATATGAATAGAGGTCTATTTACACACAAAAGCAGACCATAGTAGTACATCTTGATTAAAAAAAATGTATTGCAAGTATATGCATGAATACACCATGCGGTGTCAAATTTGAAAATACAAGATATGATGTTCCTCTGCACAAATAAACATTGCATATCCAATGGGCACACATCCATTTGGCCAAAGTTATTCATTTACACCACACAGAAGTCAAATGGAGTTGGTCCAAATTAGAGGTCCACGGATTAATCGGAATGGCCGATTAATTAGGGCCGATTTCAAGTTTTCATAATCGTCGGAAATCGGTATTTTTGGGCGCTGATTATTCTTATTTTTTTACACCTTTATTTCATCTTTATTTAACTAGGCAAGTCAGTTAAGAACACATTCTTATGTTCAATGACGGCCTTGGAACGGTGCGTTAACTGCCTCGTTCAGGGGTAGAAAGACAGATTTTCACCTTGTCAGCTCAGGGAACCAATCTTGCAACCTTACAGTTAACTAGTCCCAACGCAATAACGACCTGCCTCTCTCTCGTTGCACTCCACAAGGAGACTGCCTATTACGCAAATGCAGTAAGCCAAGGTACGTTTCTAGCTAGCATTACATTTATCTTATAAAAAACAATCAATCATAATCACTAGTTAACGACACATTGTTGATGATATTACTATATATTATCTAGCGTATCCCGCGTTGCATAAATCCAACTGAGCATACAAGTATCTGACTGAGCGGTGGTAGGCAGAAGCAGGCTCGTAAACATTCATTCAAACAACACTTTCGTGCGTTTTGCCAGCAGCTCTTCGTTGTGCATCAAGCATTGCGCCGTTTATGACTTCAAACCTATCAACTCCCGAGATGAGGCTGGTGTGACCAAGGTGAAATGGCTGGCTAGTTAGCGCGCTAATAGCGTTTCAAACTTCACTCGCTCTGAGCCTTGGGGTGGTTGTTTCCCTTGCTCTGCATGGGTAACGCTGCTTCGATGTGGTGGCTGTTGTCGTTGTGTTGCTGGTTCGAGCCCAGGGAGGAGTGAGGAGAGGGACGGAAGCTATACTGTTACACTGGCAATACTAAAGTGCCTATAAGAACATCCAATAGTCAAAGGTTAATGAAATACAAATGGTGTAGAGGGAAATAGTCCTACAACATAAAACGTCTTACCTGGGAATATTGAAGACTCATGTTAAAAGGAACCACCAGCTTTCATATGTTCTCATGTTCTGAGCAAGGAACTGAAACGTTAGCTTTCTTACATAGCACATATTGCACTTTTACGTTCTTCTCCAACACTTTGTTTTTACATTATTTAAACCAAATTGAACATGTTTCATTGTCTACTTGAGGCTAAATTGATTTTATTGATGTATTAAATCAAGTTAAAATAAGTGTTCATTCAGTATTGTTGTAATTGTCATAATTACAAATACATTTTTTAAAATATATTTTTTAAATCGGCCGATTAATCAGTATCGGCTTTTTTGGTCATACAATAATCGGTTTTAGTGTTGAAAAATTCAATCGGTTGACCTCTAGTCCAAATGCATCTGTTATCACTCAGAAATGGTGCCAAAAAGCAAAACCTCAAGAGCAAATTGGGATTTGTATGGATAAGAAGAGGTATAGAGGGATGTGCTGAATCTGAAAGGAACCATTCTTGTTCTATTCTTTTTTCTTTCTCCATCAAGATCTGTCACCAGACAGGTGTCAAACGTGAGGTCAGCTACATCCAAGAGAAGCCAATAGTTTTCTTCCACTCCACTATTGGTGTCCTTGTCAAATCGTTGCACATCACAATCACTCACCCAATAAGCAAGAACCACAACACAAGCACATGTAAAATTGAGTTGACAGACTTTATTCCTAGAACAGAAGCCGCACCACCCATCGCTGGCATGGCAATCATATATAATTATCTATATATATATATATATATATATATAGCCGTTTGGTTTGTGTGGTATAAAATACTATATACGACAATGTACCTCTTTATTTGAACACAGTGAACTTCATTGCTGTACAAGTCCTCTGCTGCTACAGCTTAGCTGTAAATCCTCCACGCACAAAGGCATGGACATAATTCTCCAATCTACTTCTTCTGTACATCGTGACAATACAAATATTCTGTCCCCAATACAAAAAATAATACTCTAAAAGCAACCTACTGCAACTTTATTTCATTTTTCTGGGTGTTTGTTTGTTTTTTAATTAAGATTATTACATATATCTTAGACAAGTTGCTTAGAAAGCAGGAAGGCGATATAAACCTTCTATATTTTATATATATATATATAAATAAATAAAAGAGTTTTAGAAATAAGACAAATTATACAATTAAAAACTTATAATAAATAAGATAGATGCAGGCATTTCATTTGGATAACATTTCATCCAAAGGAAAAAAGTGAATATTTCAGGTCTTAAAACCAAGGATCCATTCTCAAGTTTTTGTTCACTGAAATGTCCCTTTTCTTCCAATATTTTACAGACGTTTTCCAAAAGGACTATCTGACTATGGATCTTTCTTTTCTCTTGTTCCTGTTATTAGCATAACCCGTTCCAGAAATCTCCCTCTTTTTCTTCATCTTCTTGTGTGTGTGTCACAGTGGCAGGAGCAGACTGAGCCGTTTCTATGACCCTTTCTATTGCCCGTTGTTATGGCTGAGGGCTTTCTTCAATCCGGAAGCCCTCTGATCTCCTATGCAGATCTAGATCCACACAACGCATAGTGAAGTCCAACACTGCAGTCCAGCATCAGCCTGTCAGGTTGGAATTTCCTTAGGCGTGTCCCCTCTTCTCCTACTCCCCCTCAGGCTATTTGTTACAACATGTTCATGATGAAGTTGTACATCTGGTTGAGCACCACAAAGTGGATGGGCAGACAGGAGCGCCGGTCCTGCGTTGCGGGGTCACACGTCAGCCAAGAGAGGGCATTGTACTGCTCCAGCACAAATCTGAAGGGGGGAGGAGAGAGAAGAGCGGGAGGAAGAGGAGAGAGGGAGGAGGAGAGATAAAACACATGTTATTCACAATGAACACCTCTCAAAGAGAGCAAAAACCTTGAGATAATGTGGAATACTTCACTCTCTCTTTCATAAGCACATTAGATACACAGACAGGCTAGGACATTTTTTTATATCTTCAATGGCTGAGCTGTGGATGAGATTCACCATGAGACTACAGAGTGCATGTGTGACCACCGAGTGTAGTATGTGTGGATGCAGGTTGTGTGTGTGTGTGTGTGTGTTTGTGTGTGGCTGCAGATTGTGTGTGTGACTGCAGTGTGTGTGGGTGTGTGTTTACCTGAGTACGTCCGAGGTCTGATTGGAGTCAAGGGGATGGGAGTGTTTGCTGTGCAGCAGTTCATCTGATTGCACCGAAGACACGTGGAGGTGCAGAGAGGCCTGAGCATCGACAATACAACACACACAGGGAGTCAGTGACAGGCCGAGTTAAGCCATTCACACAGTGATACCAGAGCAAATGTCAGTCAATCGCTGATATTCTGAGCAAGTGAATATTAATACAGGTCTAAAGAAAAGGATGATTCAATTAACTCTGATATGCCAACTGCAAGCTTTAGTCTGTCAACTCCTATCAGTAGAAAACAATCCTTTAAAAAAAGGACCATTAATAAGTACTTCAAGCTAGCTAGCATAAAATCAGAATACATATAATAACGCAGGAGTGAGGGCTGGCAGAGGTTGTCTGACAGGTATACCTTGAGGAAAAGAGGACACTGGTTCTGAGCTTGAGGGCAGGCTGACCAGAACCAGTCAGGCAGTGCGCCGGCTTTGGCTGTGGACACAAAGTAGCCCAGGGCCAGGGGCTGCTGCAGGATGTTAGGAGCTTCATCATGGGATTCCATCCGATCCGTACTCTGGCCCTGGAAGGGAAGAGGAGTTAGTATCTGGCTTGTTATAATGTACAACAGGGCTATACAACTGGTGGCCCACAGGCTAGATCCGTACCGTTTATTCATTTACACTGGCCCTTTGAAAAATTCGGAACATTAATCAAATCTGGAAAACAATCCCTGCCAAAATCTGATGTTCAGTGCCAAAATGACAATAACTATGGTTGGTGGTTGTCTAGTGTGGTTCCTATCGGTTTTTAGTGCGTATATGGCATGTTGATAATATTTTCTTCATATGAATTTGGCTCAAGCATTTGAACAGTTTAAACTAAAACATTATGACTACTTTCCTGAAAGCTACAACTCTAAGGAACTCATAAGTGACTTATGTTTCCCTCTGATACCCACAAGGACTCCTTAGAAGAGAGTGTGACAAAAACACACCGAATGACTGTCATGGGCTGATCTGTTTCACCTGTCCTCATTATTGTCTCCACCCCCTCCAGGTGTCACTTGTTTTCCCCAGTGTATTAATCCCTGTGTTTCCTGTCTCTCTGTGCCAGTTCGTCTTGTATGTTTCCAAGTCAACCAGTGGTTTTCCCGTTCTCCTGACTTTTGCATTCTTATTTTTCTAGTCCTCCCAGTTTTGACCCTTGCCTGTTTCTGGATTTTGTACCCGCCTGTCTGACCATTCTGCCTGCCTTGACAATGAGCCTGTCTGCCACTCTGTACCTCCTGGACTCTGATCTGGGTTTGACCTTTTTGCCTGTCCACGACCATTCTCTTGCCTACCCCTTTGGATTAATAAACATTGAAAGACTCCAACCATCTGCCTCCTGTGTCTGCATTTGGGTCTCACCTTGTGCCCTGATAGACTGAGGGAAATGAATTCCAAATATAATTATTTTAGACTGGAATTTGGCATTACCTGATATGACATATACTACAATCTTGTGGACACACATTCAAATGAGTGGTTTTGTCTTTTTCAGCCACACCCATTGCTGACAGGTGTATAAAACTGAGCACACAGTCATGCAATCTCCATAGACAAACATTGGCAGTAGAATGGCCTTACTGAAGAGCTCAGTGACTTTCAACGTGATAGGATGCCACCTCACCAACAAGTCTGTTAGCTTCACGAAATGAGTTTCCATGGCCGAGCAGCCGCATATAAGCCTAAGTTCACCATGCGGAATGCCAATTGTCAGCTGGAGTGTGATGGCTGGCGTGGAGGGGATGGCTGTCGTTTTACATGTTTCTAACCAACTTTGCTATTTTGTTAGTTTTTTTCGCATTTTTAAAACTCTTTGTAACTTCTGTAACTCTATTTGTCAATAACTGCTGGTGCGTGAAGTCTAATATTAAAGAAGTCTCACGTTTTTGAGGTTAGAGTACCTTATGATAAGCTGTCGACCACACTATCTACCAAGAGAGTTTACATCTATATTATTCGTAGCCGTCTATTTACCACCACAAACTGCTGGCACTAAAACTCCACTCAACCAACTCTATAAGGCCATAAGCAAACAAGAAAATGCTTATCCAGAAGCGGAGCACCGAGTGGCCTGGGCCTTTAATGCAGGCAAACCTACCACCTTTACTCCACACAGAGACACATACAAAGCTCTCCATCGTCCTCCATTTGGCAAATATGAACTTAATTCTTTCCTCCTGATTTCGGCTTACAAACAAATTCTAAAGCAGGAAGTACCAGTGACTTCCTCAATACAGAAGTGGTCAGATGACGCAAATGCTAAGCTCAAATGCTAAGCTGTTTTGCTAGCACAGACTGGAATATTTTCCCGGGATTCATCCAATGGCATTGAGGAGTATACCACCTCAGTCATCGGCTTCATCAATAAGTGCATCAACTACGTCGTCCCCACAGTGGCCATACGTACATATCCCAACCAGAAGCCATGGATTACAGGCAACATCAGCACCAAGTTAAAGGCATTCAAGGAGTGGGACACTAATCCGGACGCTTATAAGAAATCCTGCTATGCCCTCGGACAAACCATCAAACAGGCAAAGTTTCAATATAGGACTAAGATTGAATCCTACTACAACGGCTCTGATTCTCGTCGGATGTGGCAGGGCTTGAAAACTATTATGGACTGCAAAGGGAAAACCAGCTGCGAGCTACCCAGTGACGTGAGCCTACTCAACGAACTAAATGCCTTTTATGCTCGCTTTGAGGCAAGCAACAGTGAAGCATGCATGAGAGCACCAGCTGTTCCGGACAACTGTGTGATCAAGCTCTCCATAGCCGATGTCAGCAAGACCTTTAAACAGGTCAACATTCACAAAGCCACTGGGCCAGACGGATTACCAGGATGTGTACTCAAAGCATGCGCTGACCAACTGGCAAGTGTCTTCACTGACATTTCAACGTCTCCCTGGCCAAGTCTGTAATACCTACATGTTTCAAACAGACCACCATAGGCCCTGTGCCCAAGATAGCAAAGGTAACCTGCCAAAATGATTACTGCCCCGAAGCACTCACATCGGTAGCCATGAAAGGATTTGAAAAGATGGTCATGGCTTACATCAACACCATCATGCCAGAAACCCTAGACCCACTCCAATTCACATACCGCCCCAACAGATCCACAGTTGACGCAATCTCAATCACACTCCACACTGCCCTTTCCCAGCTGGACAAAAGGAACACCTATGTGAGAATGCTGTTCATTGACGACAGCTCAGCGTTCAACACCATAGTGCCTACAAAGGTCATCACTAACCTAAGGCCCTGGGACTAAACACCTCTCTCTGCAACTGGATCCTGGACTTCCTGACGGGCTGCCCTCAGGTGGTAAGGTTAGGCAACAAACACATCTGCCATGCTGATCCTCAACATATGGGTCCCCAGATCCTCAAAAAGTTCAACAGTTACCACCTGGTAATTCAACTTTTCGGCATCTGACCGTAAGGCGCTGCATCACTGGGGCCAAGCTTCCTGACACCCAGGACCTATATACTAGGCGGTGTCAGAGGAAGGCCCAGAAAATTGTCAAAGACTGCAGTCACTCAAGTCATAGACTGTTGTTCTCTCTGCTACCGCATAGAAAGTGGTACCAGAGTGCCAAGTCTAGGACCAAAAGGCTCATTAACATCTTCTACCCCCAAGCCATAAGACTCACTGTTTATTATCTATGCATAGTCATTTTACCTTGATGAACTTGTATCCCCGCACATTGACTCGGTACCGGTACCCCCTGTATATAGCCTTGTTATTGTTATATAGATTTCTTGTGTTACCTATTGATTGATTTTTTTAAACTTTAGTTTATTTAGTAAATATTTTAACTATTTCTTGAACTGCAATGTTGGTTAAGGGCTTGGAGGTAAGCATTTCACTGTGCATGTGATATATACATTTTGATTTGATTTGTAAAGCTCGCCACCACTGAACACTGGAGCAGTGGAAACGTGTTCTCTGGAGTGATGAATCACGCATCACCATCTGGCACTCCGATGGACAAATCTGGGCTACCTGGCCAAATACATAGTGTCAACTGTAAAGTATAGTGGAGGAGGCATAATGGTCTGGGGCTATTTTTCATGGTTCGGGCTCATCCCCTTAGTTCCAGTAAAGGGAAATCTTAACGTGACAGCATACAATTACATTCTAGACAATTCTGTGCTTCCAACTTTGTGGCAACAGTTTGGGAAAGGCCCTTTACTGTTTCAGCATGACAATTGACAAAGCGAAGTCCATACAGAAATGGTTTGTTGAGATCGAGATCAGTGTGGAAGAACTTGACTGGCCTGTACAGAGCCCTGACCTCAATCCCATAGAAAACATTAGGGATCCATTAGAAAGCCTACTGCGAGCCAGGCCTAATCGCCCAACATCAGTGCCCGACCTCACTAATGCTCTTGTGGCTGAATGGATGTAAGCCCCTCAACAATGTTCCAACATCTAGTGGAAAGCCTTCCCAGAAGAGTGGAGGCTGTTATAGCAGCAAAAATGGGACAAACTTCATATTAATGCCGAGCAGGTGTCCACATACTTCTGTTATTTATTGAGATGCTTCGTTTTTAGATGATTTTAAAATGACCTAATTATTCTTAAGAAGTGTTTAATAGTTGCTTAAAGAAAACAAAAACAATTATCAGTGAGCGTTGCACCTTTACAATGACCATCACATCTTTTGGTTGCGTCTCGATTCACGTTGGTTGAGCGGCCTGGCCTCCACTTTCCTAATTACTTTTGGCAACATTTCATTTTAGGAAAAGTTATTTATTGGTGGTTGTGCTTTGCAGTTTTATACAGAATAATCGCATGTGGAAAATGTCTGACCTCCCTGCAATTAACCTTTTTTACATCTGGCCCCCAAAATAATATAGTTGAATAGCCCTGATGTACACTGTACAAGGCTATTGCTTTTTCATACAAAACAGATCAACTCCTCAATACTAAGTAACACTAGCATTATCAATCCAGCCATGAGTTCGAGTTCATATAAGGAAATCAGTCAATTTAAATAAATTCAATAGGCCTTAATCTATGGATTTTACATGACTGGGAATACAGATATGTTGGTCACAGATACCTTTAAAAAAAAGTAGGGGCATGGATCAGAAAAACAGTCTTTGGTGTGAACACCATTTGCCTCATGCAGGGCAACACATCTCCTTCGCATTGAGTTAATCAGGCTGTTGATTGTGGCCTGTGGAATGTTGTCCCACTCCTTTTCAATGGCTGTGCGAAGTTGCTAGATATTGGCAGGAACTGGAACATGCAGTCGTACACATCGATCCAGAGCATCCCACACATGCTCAATGTGTGATATGTCTGAGTATGCAGGCCATGGAAAAACTGGGATATTTTCTGCTTCCAGGAATTGTGTATAGATCCTTGCGACAGGAGGCAGTGTCACCCCCTCCAAGTGTCGCCCATCTTCCTCATTATCCCCTGGGTACTTAGACCTGTGTTCTCTGTTTGTCTGTGCCAGTTAGTCTTGTTTGTCAAATCAACCAGGATTTTGTCTCAGCTCCTGCTTTTCCCAGTCTCTCTTTTTCTCTCGCTCCTGGTTTTGACCCTTGCCTGTCCTGACTCTGAGCCCGCCTGCCTGACCACTCTGCCTGCCCCTGAACCTGAGCCTGCTTTGCCATCCTGTACCTTTGCCCCTACTCTGGATTACCGACCACCGCCTGCCTTGACCTGTTGTTTGCCCGCCCCTGTTGCTGTAATAAACATTGTTACTTCAACACAGTCTGCATTTGGGTCTTACCTGAAACATGATAAGCGGTGCATTATCATGCTGAAACATGAGGTGATGGCGGCAGATGAATGGCATGAAAATGACAATGACATGACAATGGGCCTTAGGATCTTGTCACGGTATCTCTGTGCATTCAAATTACCATAGATACAATTAAATTGTGTTTGTTGTCTGTAGCTTATGCCTGCCCATACCATAACCCCACCGCCACCATGGGGCACTCTGTTCACAATGTTGACATCAGAAAACTGCTCTCCCACACGAGGGCCGGTACAGTTGAAACTGGGATTCATCTGTGAAGAGCACACGTCTCCAGCATGCCAGTGGCCATCGAAGATTAGCATTTTCCCACTTTAGTTGAATACGATGCCAAACTGTAGTCAGGTCAAGACACTGGTGAGGATGACGAGCACGCAGATGAGCTTCCCTGAGACGATTTCTGACCGTTTGTGCAAACCCACAGTTTCATCAGCCACCCAAGTTGCTGGTCACAAACGATCCTGCAGGTGAAGACGGATGTGGAGGTCCTGGGCTGGAGTGGTTACACGGTGGTCTCCAGTTGTGAGGCCAGTTGGACTTTTTGCTAAATTTTCTAAAACAACGTTGGAGGCAGCTTATGGTAGAGAAATGAACATTAATTTATCTGTCAACAGCTCTGGTAGACATTCCTGCAGTCAGCATGCCAATTGCACGCTTCCTCAAAACTTGAGACATCTGTGACATTTTAGAGTGGCCTTTTATTGTCCCCAGCACAGGGTGCATCTGTGTAACGATAGTGCTGTTTAATCAGATTCTTGAAATGCCACACCTGTCAGGTGTGTGGATTATCTTGGCAAAGGAGAAACGCTAACTAACAGGGATGTAAACAAATTTGTACACACGATTTTAGAGAAATAAGCTTTTTGTGCATATGGAACATTTCTGGGATCTTTTATTTCAGTTTATGAAACATGGGACCAACACTTTACATGTTGCATTTATATTTTTGTTCAGTATAAATTACTTTGTGTTAATCTTAAATGTAGATTATTTCTTTGCTTCTATAAAGTCTGTACAACTGCTAGAGTCTCTACACAGATGAGATGTGTTGTGGTGGGCCTACCTTGCTGCCGTCTCCCCCCTGGTGGTAGTGGCCGCCGGGGGAGTGTACGGGTGAGGTGGTGGGCGAGGAGGGCAGGATGTTGATGATGTCAGGGTCCACCAGCTCGTTCTCCTGATCCAGCAGGTCAAAGATCCCGATGGCGTCCGACCCATCTAGACAGGGAAGGGAAGAGGACAGAGTCTTAGGATAAACTATTTTTAATATACTCTGAGGTAAAATGGGGGGATAGAGATCCATATAAAGCAAAAACAACAAGACAGAGTTGAGAACTTGAATAGCGCAAAAAACTATTTCCAATGGACTCAATCAATTATTTTGAAGAGAGATAAGACAACACAAGTTGCAGTAGAAGCCTTCCAATAAAACGGATGAATTGAGGTCAAAGGTGAGAGTTGAGAGGAGAGGCCAGAGGGAAAAGCATTGTGACTCACCGGGGATAGGGTTGAAGGCGATGTCTATGTTGGTGTCAGTAGTGTAGTTGGAGCTGGCCACCTGGACGAAGGCTGAAGTGGGGAACACCAGGATGTGTGTGCAGGACGTGTCCTGGGGAGTACTCAGTTGGGACGTCTGCATGTTCAGAGTGGTGCTGCGGCCGAACACTGAGCCTGTAGACACAGAGTCTGGAGAGAGAGAGGAGACAGGGTAATAATACAGTACGTTCATCTACATTGAATGCAGACAGTATACACACAAATCAGAACTGTTGACATCTGCTATAGCTATCATCCATTAATCTGTGAATTAATTAGTAACACCATTTAATTGATGCAGCAAAAATGTAAATGGTGCCAATAAAAGCAACCATCTTCCAACTGGCCATTATTAATTAGTCCAGCGCTCTAGTCACAGATTATAATGATTATCTGTTGAGTACAACCCACAATGTCTGGGTCACCGGTCTGGAGGGACCCGTCCAGCCCCTCCCCATATACAGCAGTAGACCCATATTATACAGTGACAGTGTCAATGGTCCATGCCAATCACTCCCCAAAATAAACCCATTGATCTAGAGCTCCATCACATCACACAGAAATCAATGGAGCCTGAGAACTAGTGGTTTATGACTGAGAGAAGCAGTGTCCTCAAAACTATCAATCTGATAACGACAAGGAGCGACATGCATTATAACAGGCTGCCACCATCCATCAGATGCAAGTACACACACACACACACAGGACATAGTACCTGGCATGATGACAAAAGAGCACTGTGGCTCCATGGCGACCAGACAGGCGCTAAGGATGCTGGGAGTGTCGGAGGCAGAGATGCCACACATACGACACATCTCCTTGAGGCGGCGACTTAGAGACTGCAGGTTCCTCCTGCTCAGCAGAATACTCCAGTCTGGAAAGGAGGGAAGAAAGAGAAGAATTATTCAACGAGTAAGACAAGATCAATGTAAAATAGCAAAGTACCTCTGAGGACACCACTATTCTTTGACTAACAATAATGCTTTATAGAGGAGATAAAAATGAGAATAATGAGTAAAACAAGATGAGTGTAAAACAGCAAAGTACCCCATTGAGATTATAGAGGGCTAGATCCTAAGTACCCCATTGAGATTATAGAGGGCTAGAACCTAAATACCCCATTGAGATTAAAGAGGGCTAGATCCTAAATACCCCATTGAGATTATAGAGGGCTAGATCCTAAATACCCCATTGAGATTAAAGAGGGCTAGATCCTAAGTACCCCATTGAGATTATAGAGGGCGAGATCATAAGTACCCCATTGAGATTATAGAGGGCTAGATCCTAAATACCCCATCGAGATTATAGAGGGCTAGATCCTATGTACCCCATTGAGATTATAGGGGGCTCGATCCTAAGTACCCCATATCCTAAATACCCCATTGAGATTATAGAGGGCTCGATCCTAAATACCCCATTAAGATTATAGAGGGCTAGATCCTAAATGCCCCATTGAGATTATAGAGGGCTAGATCCTAAATACCCCATTAAAATTATAGAGGGCTAGATCCTAAATACCCCATTGAGATTATAGAGGGCTTGATCCAAAATACACCATTGAGATTAGAGGGCTAGATCCTAAATACCCCATTGAGATTAAAGAGGGCTAGAACCTAAATACCCCATTGAGATTAAAGAGGGCTAGATCCTAAGTACCCCCATTGAGATTATAGAGGGCTCGATCCTAAACTGCTGGTTGACTGTTGTCCTCCTCACCTCTCAACTCGCCGTGTCCCATTCGGCCCAAGCGACCTATCACCACCCTCCATGGCACAGATGTCATCTGCACCAGCCCCAAGCACCAATCCCACAGCTTCTGCAGGCCCGACCTCCGGACAGAGCCTTTTGTCCTCCGCGCTCTGTCAGAACAAAACCCCCGCATACTGTCACACTGAAAACATTTAACACTACACTCATAACTACAAATCACCAAGGAGTTGCCAGGTTGAAGGAAACGTGTAGTTTGTTGATCTTGCAATAATCACTATACTTTAAGGCTACACATTGTTTTCATCATTACCTGGAAACAACCCACAACAAACATTGTTTTCCAAAAGAAAAATACTAGCTGCAAAATACATTTGCAATGCTCTGCTTGAGGTTTTCTGACTCTAGATGGTGGTAGAAGTGGTGAGTATGATGTGGTCCCACCTGTTGGGCACGTCGATGCTGATGATGCAGGTCTCCAGCAGCTCTCCGTACAGGTCGGTGCAGGTGGCCAGGAGCCAGCGCTGGTCGTGGGACAGGCAGTAGCCCACAAACAGCACGTTGTACTTCTGAGAGGCCTCCCCGAACGTCTCCCCCAGCTCAGTCTGCTTGTCCTTGGTGGGTGCCAGGATGAAGGGAGGCGTGTAGAGCCGCAAACACTCTGGTCTCTGTTGGGTAGAGAGAGAGGGGTCAAAGGTTAGGGGTTAGACGAGGGTCATGTTCAGTAAGGATATTTTTTTTTACTGGGAGACGGCTACCTACTTATGTCCAATAACGATGAATATGTTTTTGTTTACGATTGCAGTTAGGTGCATTGTACCCTACAGAACACAACCCAGGACTATATCTGTCTGTCTACTCTAGGACTAGAAAGACATTGTATGTACAAGAGTCACTGGGTTGGTTAGTCGACAGCCAACATTCTACCAGTGTCACTACAGAGATACCATTTATCCAGCTAGCTAAGTAGCTCAGCTCCTGCTCTAGTCCCCACTCCACTCCACTCCACTCCACTGTGTACAGGGTAAATGTAATGTAGTGGCTGGCTGGCCTGGGAAAGTTGGATTGGGTGGCAGTCTGGGGCCTCTCCCTGTCTAAACCTGTAGTCTGGAACCCCTTAGGGAGGTCTACGGAAGCTAGCCAAGCAGATAATGGAAAGAAAACTGGAGAGAAGGGAGAGGGTTATAAGATCCCCTGGTCTTGTTCCAGAACTAAGGGGGTTAGTGTAACACTTTCTCCATCTCAGTGCTCCTTTCATCTCTCCCTTGCTATCGTTCTCTTGCTGGCACACCACACACGGCCAGAGTAGGGCTGAGGAGCATAGGGGAGGGTCAGGCTTTGACAGGGATCAGCAATCCTGGTCCTCAGGGGAGGTAGTGTCTGCCGGTTTACAGTTTCCCTGGCATTTCATTCATCATTGTTTTCCCATAGCACACACATCTGGTTTCCCAGCTCTAAACCAACCAATGATTCAAACCAGCAGACACTTAGGAGCCGACATAATGTTAGTTTGTTTACCTCTGGGCTCTTCAGTGCGGTGTTGATGGCCAGGCCGGGGCCGAAGCCAGTCAGAGACTTGACGTTGGTGGATCTGGGGAGGGGTCGCCTGCACTGGGAGAACACTGAGAAGGCCAGGGACTTGAGGTGCTGAGCGTAGATATGACGCTCCTCGCTCCTCACCGGCTGGAGCAGGTACTGGCACGGGATGATCTGAGAGGGGAGAGGTGGAAACCAATCGGTCAGCATACAACTTTAACAAAACTACATCTACGTTCTGTCTTCTCTTGTACCGATTGTCCTGTCTGACATATTTGGCCCTAAAACAAAGTCTTATCAACTATTTGTGAAACATTTTATTCTAAATAAACATACACATTCTAACATTGCCACCAAACATTCTTTCATCAACACACACATGCGCAGACTTGTGTCGAGATGACCTGTACAGAGACAGAGTTGTGTCGAGATGACCTGTACAGAGACAGAGTTGTGTCGAGATGACCTGTACAGAGACAGAGTTGTGTCGAGATGACCTGTACAGAGACAGAGTTGTGTCGAGATGACCTGTACAGAGACAGAGTTGTGTCGAGATGACCTGTACAGAGACAGAGTTGTGTTGAGGTTACCTGTACAGAGACAGAGTTGTGTTGAGGTTACCTGTACAGAGACAGAGTTGTGTTGAGGTTACCTGTACAGAGACAGAGTTGTGTTGAGGTTACCTGTACAGAGACAGAGTTGTGTTGAGGTTACCTGTACAGAGACAGAGTTGTGTTGAGGTTACCTGTACAGAGACAGAGTTGTGTTGAGGTTACCTGTACAGAGACAGAGTTGTGTTGAGGTTACCTGTACAGAGACAGAGTTGCGGATGTGTGGTGGGAGGAACTGGAGCATCTCCAGGTGGCAGCGCAGCAGGCCTAGGGTCCACACACTGGACCCCGCCTCAGGCTCCTCATAGGTGAAGGGGTCCACAATGTACACCACGATGGCCGGGGGGTACGTTATGGCATGAGATTCTCCATCCGTCGGCACACCCACCTTCTCTCGCTCCATGGTGCTGGAGAGGAGGACAAGAGAGAGAGGGAGTTAGGACAAGGAATGGGGTTTCGCTCCGGGCACTGTGTGTGTGTGTACATGAGTGAATTCAGGCCCGGTGTTGTACCTACCTCTCAAGGGGTTCAGTGGGTGACTGGGCCTGGCTGGCTGAGTCCACCCCGGTGAGGCCTGCGTTCTGGGCTCCAGCCTGTTGGCCCAGCTGCCCTCCCTGGGTGCCACCACCCTGGCCCTGGTTCTGCATGCTCATGGTCCCAAAGGGAGGGAAGGAGCTGGGCTTGGCAGACTGCAGCCCGCTGCTGGGCTGGCTCCCTGACGACGCTGTGCTGTTGGCACTGTTGGCTACACCAGTGTTGTTACTAGGCACGCTGCTGCTGTTGTTGTTGGGGAGGGAGGGGGTCGCTGAGTTTTGGGGGCAGGCAGAGGTGGTGGAGGAGGAGCCAGAGGATTGTGTGGGTGAGCATTGGTTGGTGGCAGGAGGGGGTGTGGGCTGTGTGAGGAGGGAGCTGTCTAAAGGCTGTGCAGCGAGGTATGGAGCTGATGGGAGAGAACGGAGCACAGACAAAATCTTCTTTTATAAGCCATCTAAATGAACAAGGATCACACTTTAGTCATCATCCGCTACAACAAACCTTTTAGAAAAACAAGATCCTTTTAGAAACCAAAAATAGGCTTTTTGATCTTCTAAATCCTTGGGTATATGGGCATGGGGGGTACAGAAAGGCCTGAGCCCAACCAATTCCCCACCTGTGTCGTCATTGGAACCTACCGAGGTCGTGGCGGCAGACTTGTGCATAGAGCTTGAGTTTGGCGAAGGCATCGCTGTTGCTGCTGGCAGCCTTGATGAACCAATCGCTGACGGGCTGCTCCGCTAGCTTCTTAGCAGCCGATCCGCCCACTCTCACGATGCCGTCCGGGTGACCTTTTGAGATTGGCTGGTGCTGGCCCAGACGACATGACTGCAGGGGACATGGAGGGAGAGGAGGACTGGATGAATAGTTAGACAACAGCACAGGAGTGACTGAGTGACTTGACGTCGAGGCAATAAGGAATGGTAAGGAAATGGAGTAGACAGATCTTCTTTTTTTACAGTAGGCTGTGTTGTAAGTGTCTAGTATGTTTTTTTATTTAACTAGGCAAGTCAGTAAGCATCTAGTAAGGTCTGGGTCAATTCTATTTCATTAAATAATTGAAAAGTGACCTTTGTTTTCAAATAGGAATTTGTACATTTTTCATATCCAAAATTAAAACGCATCTGACCCCAACCCAATTTGTGCATTCTTGCACTTATGGTCATATGCTCTTAACCCCTAACTGCTATGGTCAACTCCAATGGGTCATTGTCATGAAAAACACAAGATCTGGGACCAGGCAAGTCCAAAAAGGTGGTTGCTTCAGCTGTCCAATATGCCCACCCTCTTGCATGATAAATGGACAGTTGTTGACGTTCTCCAGCCTTACCTCGTAGACGGCGGTGAGGTCCCTGAAGAAGCTCTTAGCCCCCTGGAGCAGGGCCTCATTGTCGGGACAGACCACCAGGTAGCCCACGTCCCTGTGGGAGCCAAAGGGGTCCAGCAGCAGCTTCTCCCAGTAGGGCAGGCCGAAGGGCGACAGCACCACAAAGTCATACTCATAACCCACCAGGAAGGTAGGGATGGGCAGGGGCTCAGGAGACTCATCTGTGCCTGATGGAGGGAAGGAGGGGGAGAAGGGAGGAGAGGCCAGAGAGGATGGGCGGGGGATGGAAGGGAGGAGAGGGAGAAGAGAGGGGAGGAAAGGAAAGGAGAGGAGAGGAAAGGAGAGGGAGAAGAGAGGAGAGGCCAGAGAGGATGGGCGGGGGATGGAAGGGAGGAGAGGGAGAAGAGAGGGGAGGAAAGGAAAGGAGAGGAAAGGAAAGGAGAGGGAGAAGAGAGGAGAGGCCAGAGAGGATGGGCGGGAGAATGGAAGGGAGGAGGGGGAGAAGAGAGGGGAGGAAAGGAGAGGAGAGGAAAGGGAGAAGAGGGAGAAGAGAGGAGAGGGGGAAGAGAGGTGAGGGGGAAGAGAGGTGAGGGGGAAGAGAGGGGAGGGAGAAGAGAGGAGAGGGAGAAGAGAGGAGAGGGAGAAGAGAGGAGAGGGGAAGAGAGGAGAGGGAGAAGAGAGGAGAGGGAGAGGAGAGGGAGAAGAGAGGGAGAAGAGAGGAGAGGGAGAAGAGAGGAGAGGGAGAAGAGAGGGAGAGGAGAGGGAGAAGAGAGGAGAGGGAGAAGAGAGGAGAAGAGAGGAGAGGGAGAAGAGAGGGGAGGAAAGGAGAGGAGAGGAAAGGGAGAAGAGGGAGAAGAGAGGAGAGGGGGAAGAGAGGAGAGGGGGAAGAGAGGAGAGGGAGAAGAGAGGGGAGGGAGAAGAGAGGAGAGGGAGAAGAGAGGAGAGGGGAAGAGAGGAGAGGGAGAAGAGAGGAGAGGGAGAGGAGAGGGAGAAGAGAGGGAGAAGAGAGGAGAGGGAGAAGAGAGGAGAGGGAGAGGGAGAGGGAGAGGAGAGGAGAGGGAGAGGAGAGGGAGAGAGAGGAGAGGAGAGGGAGGAAGGGAGAGGGAGAGGGAGAAGAGAGGAGAGGGAGAAGAGAGGAGAAGAGAGGAAAGGGAGAAGAGAGGGAGAAGAGAGGAAGAGAGAAGAGAGGAGAGGGAGAAGAGAGGAGAGGGAGAAGAGAGGAGAGGAGAGGGAGAAGAGGAGAGGGAGAAGAGAGGAGAGGGAGAAGAGAGGAGAGGGAGAAGAGAGGAAGAGAGGAAGAGAGGAGAGGGAGAAGAGAGGAGAGGGAGAAGAGAGGAGAGGGAGAAGAGAGGGAGAGAGAGGAGTGGGAGAATAGAGGAGAGGGAGAAGAGAGGAGAGGGAGAAGAGAGGAGAGGGAGAAGAGAGGGAGAAGAGAGGGAGAAGAGAGGAGAGGGAGAAGAGAGGAGAGGGAGAAGAGAGGAGAGGGAGAAGAGAGGGAGAAGAGAGGAAGAGAGGAGAGGGAGAAGAGAGGGAGAAGAGAGGAAGAGAGGAGGGAGAAGAGAGGAGAGGGAGAAGAGAGGGATTAAGTACTTAGTCATCCTCCAGCGATAAAAATAAAAACAATTCTATTGAAAAGTGATATCCGAAGTATGAATACATAGACATTTTACGTTTTGTTATTTATTATTGACTGTACGTTTGTTTATGTGTAACTCCGTGTTGTTTGTTTTAGTCACCCTGATTTGCTTTATCTTGGCCAGGTCGCAATTTTAAATTGTTCTCAACTGGCCTACCTGGTTAAATTAGGGTGAAATAAATAAATAGAAAACAGTAAAGAAAACACACTAAAGGGTCAAAAAGATTTTTTGAGCAAAATAGTGTTTTTTAGACACAACTGCAAACTTCAAGGAGTTGGTCTGATGTTAGAGGAGCAATAGAGAACAAAAGAGGAAACGTCCACCCCCCCGCCCGCCCGACCCCCCACCCGTGCCATGTCATGACCTACCTGGACCACCTATTGAGATGTGCCTTTTGTTAAGTAAATCAGATGTTAAATGAGGTGAAAAGGACACTAGATTAGGGCTTTAAACAAGGCAGCACTGCCACCTGTCACAGAGAAGGAATGAGAGCCCAAAGTGAACCCATCACAACAGCAGTGGCAGCTTCCCACTGAGCTGACATCTGGACTGCAGCAGTGTGACTGAGATAACTACTGATCTGCCTGCAAACACAGACTACGTCGCATCTGCCTGTGTAAGCCAGTGGCTCTTGGAGTATTTTTCCCTGGTGGCTTACCGTAGGAGCCCCGTCCAGCCATCTTGTGGAACTGCTGCCAGGTGAGGGGTCCCTGAACGCCCCAGGAGCGCACCGTCCTCTTCTTCTGGATGGCATCCTGGAGGACAGGCTGGAGGGAGAGCAGCACCCGCAACACGTCCTGAGAGCACAGAGCACTGATGTCCACCGCTGGGGAGAGGGGGAGGACAGTTAGAAAGACAACACACAGACCACTGATGCCCACCGCTGGGGAGAGGGGGAGGACAGTTAGAAAGACAACACACAGACCACTGATGCCCACCGCTGGGGAGAGGGGGAGGACAGTTAGAAAGACAACACACAGACCACTGATGTCCACCGCTGGGGAGAGGGGGAGGACAGTTAGAAAGACAACACACAGACCACTGATGTCCACCGCTGGGGAGAGGGGGAGGACAGTAAGAAAGACAACACACAGAGCACTGATGTCCACCGCTGGGGAGAGGGGGAGGACAGTTAGAAAGACAACACACAGAGCACTGATGTCCACCACTGGGGAGAGGGGGGGGAGGACAGTTAGAAAGACAACACACAGAGCACTGATGTCCACCGCTGGGGAGAGGGGGAGGACAGTTAGAAAGACAACACACAGAGCACTGATGTCCACCGCTGGGGAGAGGGGAGGACAGTTAGAAAGACAACACACAGAGCACTGATGTCCACCACTGGGGAGAGGGGGAGGACAGTTAGAAAGACAACACACAGAGCACTGATGTCCACCGCTGGGGAGAGGGGGAGGACAGTTAGAAAGACAACACACAGACCACTGATGTCCACCGCTGGGGAGAGGGGGAGGACAGTTAGAAAGACAACACACAGAGCACTGATGTCCACCGCTGGGGAGAGGGGGAGGACAGTTAGAAAGACAACACACAGAGCACTGATGTCCACCACTGGGGAGAGGGGGAGGACAGTTAGAAAGACAACACACAGAGCACTGATGTCCACCACTGGGGAGAGGGGGAGGACAGTTAGAAAGACAACACACAGAGCACTGATGTCCACCGCTGGGGAGAGGGGGAGGACAGTTAGAAAGACAACACACAGAGCACTGATGTCCACCACTGGGGAGAGGGGGAGGACAGTTAGAAAGACAACACACAGAGCACTGATGTCCACCGCTGGCTAGAGGGGGAGGACAGTTAGAAAGACAACACACAGAGCACTGATGTCCACCACTGGCGAGAGGGGGAGGACAGTTAGAAAGACAACACACAGAGCACTGATGTCCACCACTGGCGAGAGGGGGAGGACAGTTGGAAAGACAACACACAGAGCACTGATGTCCACCACTGGGGAGAGGGGGAGGACAGTTAGAAAGACAACACACAGAGCACTGACAACACAAAATATAGCAACATTCTGATAACTGTCAGGGAAAATGAACAGACTGGTTTATATTGGTTAGTTATCTAAGCCAAGCTCTACAGGGCCAAATGCAAAGAACAATTTATTATTAGACACAGACTTGAATGTTGGTTAGAACAACAGTAATGTGCTTTTCTTACCGTTTTGTTTGGACCAGTGGTGTAGACAGGTGGTCTTGACCAGGGCCTCGTCCACCTTGCCTCCTGACATGTTGTCCATGAACTGGCGGCCGTGCTCCAGGGCCATGTAGCAGTCACTGTGGTAGTCCCTCTCCTCCACCCTCACACAGGCCGGCACTGGGCAACCCCCGGGGCCCCGCGCTGCCAGGCTGTCAGGCTCCATCCCAGCCATGGGAGAGAAGGGGTTGGTGCACTGGTCCTGTAGCAGTAAGATCAGTTCGTCTGGTACCCTCTCCCCCCTCCCTCCTCCCCCTGTCCTCTCCAGCGAGTGTTGCCGCAGCGCCTCAAAGCGCTTCTCCGCCTCGCGGCTGACGTCCGAGTCGCGTCCGATGATGTCCAGCTCGTCCTCCAGGAAGAGGCCCGAGCCGTTGCCATAGCGCCGGTTGACCACAGCGCTGAAGCCGCAGGTGCAGGGGTACTGGGCCTCTCCCGTGGGGTCGCTCAGGTACACCCCCACGTCGGCCCCCTTGATGTTCATGTTGCACACGCAGATGCAGCAGCTGTCGAAGTTGCAGTCCTTGAAGAGGTTCATGACGGACTCAGAGAGGATGAGGGTGACGTAGAGGCTGTGGGCCTCGGGGATGGAGGGCACAGTGGCAGGTTCCACTGAGTTGAGAGGTCGACAGGTGGAGGGGGTGGAGGCAGGCGAGTAGAGGTCTGAGTTCTCATACTTAAGCGAGCCCTGGACACTGGCGGGCCCTCTGGGGGTGCGTGGGGTACGGGGAGTGCGTGGTGTGGGGGCGGAGAAGCGTGGGGTGGCCGGTGAGGGCAGGATGCCCGTGCCACTGTTGCTGGGGGGGGCACTGTTGGACATGAAGGGAGTATGGGTCTGGGGTGTGTAACTCTGGCTGTAGTCCTGGTCCATGGCACTGCCCACACTGGGGATGTTACTGTGACGGAGAGAAGAGGAGTCAGTCACACAACACAGCCTGTTGGGACAATATGCTAGAGTTTGATTCAAAACACAACAACAAAGCAGAGCTCAGTATATTACAACAAAACAATCAACAGTACTTTCCAGTACCCACTGAACCTCCATTACGAGGCAACCGTCAGAAGTAGGAAGGAGGACCTGAGCCCTAGGACCATGCCCCAGGACTACCTGACATGATGACTCCTTGCTGTCCCCAGTCCACCTGGTCATGCTGCTGCTCCAGTTTCAACTGTTCTGCCTTATTATTATTCGACCATGCTGGTCATTTATGAACATTTGAACATCTTGGCCATGTTCTGTTATAATCTCCACCCGGCACAGCCAGAAGAGGACTGGCCACCCCACATAGCCTGGTTCCTCTCTAGGTTTCTTCCTAGGTTTTGGCCTTTCTAGGGAGTTTTTCCTAGCTACCGTGCTTCTACACCTGCATTGCTTGCTGTTTGGGGTTTTAGGCTGGGTTTCTGTACAGCACTTTGAGATATCAGCTGATGTACGAAGGGCTATATAAATACATTTGATTTGATTTGTCAGGTTGATGTTTACTTTCATTAATCTTGCCCTGAAGACAGAACGGAGTGATTTCCGCTAGATGGGCCAGCTGTATAGAAAGAAATTGGCTTCATGGTAAAATTTCATTAAAATGTGGTTCTTTTTTACCTTTTACTAGGCAAGTCAGTTAAGAACAAATTCTTATTTTCAATGATGGCCTAGGAACAGTGGGTTAACTGCCTGTTCAGGGGCAGAATGACAGATTTGTACATTGTCAGCTCGGGGATTTGAACTTGCAACCTTTCGGTTACTAGTTCAACGCTCTAACCACTAGGCCACCCTGCCGCCCCAGGGTAGCATTCTTAGGCCTCCCAGGTGGTGCAATGGTCGAGGGCACTGCATCGCAGTGCTAGCTGTGCCGCCAGAGACTCTGGGTTCGCGCCCAGGCTCTGTCGCAGCCAGCCGTGACCGGGAGGTCCATGGGGCGATGCACAATTGGCCTAGCGTCGTCCGGGTTAGGGAGGGTTTGGCCGGTAGGGATATATCCTTGTCTCATCGTGCACCAGCGACTCCTGTGGCGGGCCGGGCTCAGTGCACGCTGACCAAGGTCGCCAGGTGCAAAGTGTTTCCTCTGACACATTGGTGCGGCTGGCTTCCGGGATGGATGCGCGCTGTGTTAAGAAGCAGGGCGGCTTGGTTGGGTTGTGTATCGGAGGACGCATGACTTTCAACCTTCGTCTCTCCTGAGCCCGTACGGGAGTTGTAGCGATGAGACAAGATAGTAACTACGAACAATTGGATACAATTGGGGAGAAAAAGGGGGTAAAAAAATAATTTTAAAAAATGTGGTTCTTAATTTCAAATCATGTGTCAAATACAACATTCTTTGATTACAACAGGTGAAATGCTGACTTACAAGCCCTTAATCAACCAGTTCAAGAAAGAGCAAAGAAAATATTTACTAAATAAAGTAATTAATAAAAAATAAATACTAAAAAGTAACACAAAACAACAATAACGACGCTACATACAGGGGGTACCGGTACGGTGGATCTAGGGTATCCGGGAGGATGCTGTTGATGTGAGCCTCATGACCAGCCTTTCAAAGCACTTCACGGCTACTGACGTGAGTGCTACGCATCGGTAATCAATTAGGCAGGTTACCTTCGCTTCCTTTGGCACAGGGATTATGGTGGTCTAAAGCATGTAGGTATTACAGACTCTGTCAGGGACAGGTTGAAAATGTCAGTGAAGACACTTGCCAGTTGGTCTGCGCATGCTTTGAGTAAACGTCCTGGTAATCTGTCTGTTCACCTATTTAAAGGTCTTGCTCACATCAGCTACCGAGAGCGTTATCACACAGCTGTTCGGAACAACTGGTGCTCTCATACATACAGCCTTGACCCTGCTGGTCATCTTTGGACATTTGAACATCTTGGCCATGTTCTGTTATAATCTCTATAGCACTCTACACCGCCCTCTATACCACTCTACACCGCCCTCTATACCACTCTACACCGCCCTCTATACCACTCTACACCGCCCTCTATACCACTCTACACCGCCCTCTATACCACTCTACACCGCCCTCTATACCACCCTCTATACCACTCTACACCACCCTCTACCCTCTCCTCTCCTCTTTATCAATCAACTATTGTCTCTCCTCTCCTCTGTATCAATCACCATGCTCTCCTCTCCTCTCCTCTCCTCTGTATCAATGACCATGCTCTCTCCTCCTCTCCTCTGTATCAATCACCATGCTCTCTACAATCTCCTCTCCTCAATATCAATCACCATGCTCTCTACACTCTCCTATCCTCTCCTCTCCTCTATCAATCACCATGCTCTCTACACTCTCCTCTCCTCTGTATCAATCACCATGCTCTCTCCTCTCCCCTCCCCTCCTCTCCTCTGTATCAATCACCATGCTCTCTACACTCTCCTCTCCTCTCCTCTGTATCAATCACCATGCTCTCTCTCTCGCTCTCTCTCTCTCTCCTCTCCTCTCCTCTCCTCTGTATCAATCACCATCCTCTCTACACTCCTCTCCTCTGCATTAATCAGCCATGCATGAGGAATGGAACAGGCTCCTCAGAGGGTAGAGGGATAAGCCCTGAATATGTGTGTGTGTGTGTGTGTGTGTGTGTCCACACGCATGTATACACATGTGTGCCAGCCAGTGTGTGTGTTTGTATGCCTACATCCTGTAAGTCTAAATTACACCTCAGCACAGATAAGCATTACACATTGTAAAGAACCCTCGGAGCAGCTGGAAAAATATCCATTGGTTCCGCAGGCTTCAGGAGGAGAGTGTCCTGAGACAGTCAGCTTGCCCTAGCAGTCAGGAAAAACTCATATCCCTGGTCATGAGTGGTTCATATAGAGATTGATTGATTTGATTTACTATATAAGACAATTAAAATGCACAGCCACACACCAATGCAATGGCAGGTGTTTACCTGTCTTTGTTGAGGTAGGCCATGGAAGGCACATGGGGGTGGTTGAGAATTTCCAGTTTGCCCACTGTTGTCCAGCTGGGCCTGTAGATGCACTCCTCTGGCAGCTTGATGGGGGGCAGACACTGGCTGGGCAGGGTCTTCATGGGGGCAAACATGGAGCAGCCCACAAATGCCTGGCACAGCTCCGGCTTGTATACAAACGAGAAGTCCTGAGGGGTAGAGCCAGGGAGGATGAGACCATGTCAGATATGTACACCGACTAGTCCAATGGCTGCTACATTGATATGACTTAGATTTCTTTTTTCATTTGACATTCATCTTTATGTCAACTGCACAGTTAGGACAAAGACAGTTAGGCCATGCAGAGGAATTATCCATGACTCCAAAGCATGGTCAAATAGGGGATCAAGTTTCAATTTAGGGCCGAAAAACCCACCTTGATTTCCTGTGGCTTAGGGCTGCAGTAGCCCTCCTCCACTTCAATCTTGAAGTGTCCCCCATGGGATGAGGCACCGTCCAGGTTGGTCATGCCATGTCCAGCCTCGATGCCGCCGTATTCCTTACTGCCCATGTTCATGGGGGAGTAGCCCATGATGTGCTGCTCCAGGCTGGGGGGAGTGGGGAACATCTGGTGCAGGTCTGCCGAGCCTGTAGGAGAGAGACGGGCGGTAAGTGGAGCGAGATGGAGAAAGAGAGAGATGGGGAGAGAGATAGAGAGAGGGGCAGAAGAGCAAGGCCTTGAGAAACTAGAGATAAATCAAGGTTCCCATTCAGTGACAACAACAACTGAAGATCTGAAGTCTCAAAAGGCAGTCGAGGCTCAACAGTCTAAGTGCTGAGGCAACAAGCACCTTGTTTCACATACAAAGCTATAGACTAGTCACATAGAGAGGTAGATAATGAGGCACTTGTTCCTGCCCCAGGGCACAGAGCTGTCTGTTTGGAGTAGAGCAGGGCCACTCAGCCAGCCAGTGACTGTTGTACAACTGTTATCGCCACAAGGGGGAGCAGCATAGGTAAACAACATATTTTTGAGGCCGTATGTATCACCTTTCTCAGAGTAGGAGTGCTGATCTAGGATGATCTAGGATCAGTTTTGCCTTTTGGATCATAATTAATAAGATTCACAGGAGGTTGGTGGCACCTTAATTGGGGAGGACGGGCACATAAATGGAATAGTATCAACAACATCAAACACATGGTTTCCATATGTCCATTATTATGAGCCATCCTCACGTTAGCAGCCTCCACTGATAAGATGATTATGAACATGAGGACCTGATATAGATCGGCACTCCTACTGAGATGCCTGATACATACAGATCCTGGAATGCAAACGTGTGCTGAGACTAGTGACCGAAGAAGCTTCATGCTTCATTCGTGAATTAATGAGTATGAACAGCGTGTGCTTTCCAAGTGTTATATGATGAGCTTCTGCATGGGATTGAGTTGCCTCGAGCACATTTTCACTGTATCATCCTTAGGCCTTTTAAGCAGCAATCTGTGATTGCTACATCCATTTTTGGACGTATAAATTATTGATATATACACACTGAATATAACTTAGAAACGCCTCATGAGCTGGATTCAACTGTCGTACCCCCATCAGAACCCGAAATATAAGCTTGTTTTATGCCAATGTTTTACAAACACTGTATAGCCTCAAAACATGGTTAAAATTATGATTTTGTTATCATGGATGGTGAGTCCTTACACCCACAGCTCTGTCTAAAGCAGTGAGAAGCAGCCTTACTGATGCAGGAGACTGGGTCCAGAGGGGCTGGCTTTGGTTCCTTGGTGCCAAATGTATTATCTGTTCCATTCACCGCACGTCTGGAACCAGGCTGTTGAATATAACACATGGCAATAATAAGATTCAACACATACAAGTTTATTCACAAAAACACAAAAAGCCCCTGCAATGATGGGTTGGGGAACCCTGTTGGCAGGCTGTAACCCAGCGGTGATATTGCACTTCTCAGTGTATTGTTGCACGATTGGTACCCAGCCACCTAGTCACCAGAGAGAGCAGAGCACAGAAGGGGTTGGACTGTGACTACTCTGTTCTGTGGGGGCCAGAGTCAGAACAGAGCACGTTGGAAGCCACCATATCCATCTTTGGGGCTGGGAAAATATTTTCTGAATCTAAGCCACTATGGCTGCGTTTATACAGGCAACCCAATTTTGATATTTTTGCCACTAATTGGTCTTTTGACCAATCAGATAAAATCTTAATAATTGGACAACAGATCAGACCTTTACACTGCAATGTGTTGTAGGATGACGTGTTAACCACAGCCGTTGAGGTACTGCACATATGCAACATTCTGTCTCACCAACACACACAAGATGCGCACGCACACATAAACACTTGCCAAGCGGTACTGTAGCTAATGGGATATTCATTGTGGTTTAGTGCAGCGGCCAGGCTGTAGTGCTGGCAGGTCCCACTGACCGCGGTTTCATGCTCGTCACACACACACACACTCACACACACACACAGGCCCCATACTGACCGTGAGCTCGTCCTCATCGGAGTTGAAGAGGTTGTCAAGGTCGTTGATGGACACAGCCAGGTCGGTCTCGTGGATTAGGCTAGTGGACGCAGTGCGTGCGTTTGCTGCTTCCCGTGCTGCGTCTGGACGGGGGTAGAGGAATAACAAACACCAGGGCTAGGTAAATAACCCACCTCTAGCTCAGGCTCTCTAAAACTCCCATATACTGTATCCCTCAACATCAGAGGCTGTCAGTCTTACAAGAGGCCCTATTCCTGAGGCTACATTCAACAGTAAACATGTGAGAACGCTCTAACACCCTGCTGAATCAAGTCAATGAAACATAGTAATGCACCTACATGCCTGAGGGATCTAGATAAGACGGTCATTAAGATTGATATGCAGTATGAGCTATGGATACCCCTCACTATTCTGGCTGAGACTGACTTATTGCATTTACTGTTGCTGAGAGAAGCCTATGACAGACAGGTGGTAAGCTACAGTATGGCTTCACCCCATCATCCAAGGCTACCATAAGCTCAGGACTAGTATTCAACTTCTCTACAGATAGTTTGGCTTTCCGTTGAATTGTTTAAAATATCAATTAGAACCATGCACTGTAATTTATAAATGAATTTGCACAATATCATCCGCTGAATCTTTCACAAGAGAAAAAGGCACTATGGAAGTTATGTGACAAACCAGACCATTCATCTGTAGGCTACGTGCAGCACTTTGTTTTAAGCATCTATTTGTTTCCATGTTTCCATCAACTCTGTAAACTCCCTCAAAACACAGGGATGAGGATTTGCACAGGCTTTATCAGAGGACCTGGGAGTTTGCAGAAAAACAATAGGTTCTTGGGGCTGGAATAATAGCCTTCCCGCCAAGTAATAATTACCGTCGTGGCAGATACGGACGGGACTAAAATGACAGATGTGGTGTTTTGTGCTCGTGCATGTAATTACATTACCTGTCCCCCCCAGTAAGTCAAACTAAAGGCTGCTACTGCTGTCACTCAAGTAATTGACCCAGGTAATGACAGCCATGTCCCTGTCATCTAACAGAGCCTAGAGTTGCACAGTACAGCAGAGACAGACAGGATCCTTACCATCTGATGGACCTGCTGCTCCATCCTCCCCCTGCGAGAGAGAGAAAAACAAAGAGAGAGAGAGAAAGAGACAGAAAAACAGGGAGAGACAGAGAGAAAAACAAACAGAGAGAGAAAAACAAAGAGAGAGAAAGACAGAGAGAAACACAAAGAGAGAGAGAGAGAAAAACAAAGAGACAGAAAGAAAAACAAAGAGAGAGAGAGAGACAGAGAGAAACACAAAGAGAGAGAGAGAGAAAAACAAAGAGAGAGAGAGAAAAACAAAGAGAGAGAGAGACAGAGAAACACAACGAGAGAGAGAGACAGAGAGAGAAACACAAAGAGAGAGACAGAGAGAAACACAAAGAGAGAGAGACAGAGAGAAACACAGAGAGAGAGAGAGAGAGAGAAACACAGAGACAGAGAGAAACACAGAGAGACAGAAACAAAGAGCGATAGAGAGACAGACAGAGAGAGAAACAAACAGAGATAGACAGACAGACAGACAGACAGACAGACAGACAGACAGACAGACAGACAGACAGAAACAAAGAGAGATAGAGAGAGACAGACAGAGAGAGATAAATAAAGAGAGATAGAGAGAGACAGACAGAGAGAAACAAAGAGAGATAGAGAGAGACAAGAGACAGAGAAATAAAGAGAGATAGAGAGACAGACAGACACAGAGAGAGAAACAAACAGAGATAGACAGACAGACAGACAGACAGACAGACAGACAGACAGAAACAAAGAGAGAGAGAGACAGAGACAGAGAAACAAAGAGAGATAGAGAGAGACAGACAGACAGAGACAGAGAGAGACAGAGAGAGAAGGATAGAGGCAAAGAGAGATACAGATAGAGGGAGAGAGACAGAGAAAGAAACAGAGAGATATAGAGAGAGACAGACACAGATAGAGAAACAAAGAGAGAGAGAGAGAGAAACACAGAGAGATACAGATAGAGGGAGAGCGACAGAGAGAGAAACACAGAGAGATACATATAGAGGGAGAGAGACAGAGAGAGAAACACAGAGAGATACAGATATAGGGAGAGAGACAGATATTGAAACAGAGAGAGATACAGATAGAGGGAGAGCAACAGAGAGAGAAACACAGAGAGATACAGATAGAGGGAGAGAGACAGAGAGAGAAAGAGTGATAGAGAGAGAGAGAGAGACAGACAGACAGACAGACAGACAGACAGACAGACACAGATAAAGGGAGAGAGACAGAGAGAAACACAGAGAGAGAGACAGAGAGAAACACAGACAAAGAGAGAGATCAATATTGTGCACAAAACAAATGCAAAGAAACAAAACCAATAGGATACAGCTGATCAAACAATAAAATTACATTGATAATGGATAAAAGGCAATAGCAGATATAGTCTATATGAAACTGCAAAGAAAATAATACAATAAACACAAAGTAAATAACACAAGAGAAAGTACTGTAGAAAGTACACAGGTGCCTCCAGCCCCTGAGAGCTGGGCTGCTCTCAGTCTCAGTGGAGAGCACGTTTATTTTTGGCACACTTCAAAAATTGCAGAGAGAATAAAGAGACGAGGGGAACAAACGACTCTGTACTAATGAGATTTCCAGACAAGTCTCCCAGTGTATGGGAGAAATGCCATGGCCGCCTGGGAGGGAGCCCTAATGCCACTACACTTTGTCAATATCTCTCTGTGATAGGGCTGTATGCTCTTATGATGGGGCCTCTGTGCACATGGCAGGCAGACACTCGCTGTGCGAGCAAATATGAACAAACACAAGGGGTTGGGGCTGAGGGAATTCTCTCTCTCTCTCTACCTCTCTCTCCAAATAATGCGAACGCGGAATCATGAGTGACATGGCAGTCAGTGTGGTGTTCATATTGTGCCCCACAGTAGCACCAGTGACTTGCCTTCCCTGTTTTCTCTGCTGCTGCTGTTTGCCCAGCTCCTCTGCTAAGTGAGTGTGCTATATTTTTCATTGGCAGGAGTTTATAGGGGTTCAACTACAGAACGTTTGGAGCTTTGCCAGCATGCCAACCTCCTGAACACACACAGACAACTCAGGGGGTGGGGAACATAGTGTTATTTGCCAAATTAGTTTATCTAGAAAGTCTGTGGCCCGCACCCACTCATGAACACACACATAAAAGTGCACAAAAGATAGGCTGTCACTTTGCAGTATCATCAATGGAGTGTGAAGCATGACCCAGGGGGGAGGAGGTAGCTGAAGTAACACACACACAGAGCGCACAGCAGACTGTGTCTCCACTGCACATAGTGGCCACTGGGGGACCTCCTGTATAGAAGCATACCACACACACACACACACAGTACAATACCACACACACACAGTACAATACCACACACACACAGTACAATACCACACACACACAGTACAATACCACACACACAGTACAATACCACACACACACAGTACAATACCACACACAGTACAATACCACACACAGTACAATACCACACACACACACAGTACAATACCACACACAGTACAATACCACACACACACACAGTACAATACCACACACACACACAGTACAATACCACACACACACACAGTACAATACCACACACACACACAGTACAATACCACACACACACACAGTACAATACCACACACACACACAGTACAATACCACACGCACACAGTACAATACCACACAGTACAATACCACACGCAAACAGTACAATACCACACGCACACAGTACAATACCACACACACACAGTACAATACCACACACACACAGTACAATACCACACACACACAGTACAATACCACACACACACAGTACAATACCACACACACACAGTACAATACCACACACACACAGTACAATACCACACACACAGTACAATACCACACACACAGTACAATACCACACACACAGTACAATACCACACACACACACACACACACACAGTACAATACCACACACACACAGTACAATACCACACACAGTACAATACCACGCACACAGTACAATACCACACACACACAGTACAATACCACACACACAGTACAATACCACACACACAGTACAATACCACACACACACACACACACACACACAGTACAATACCACACACACACACACAGTACAATACCACACACACACACACAGTACAATACCACACACACATACAGTACAATACCACACACACACACACAGTACAATACCACACACACACACACAGTACAATACCACACACACACAGTACAATACCACACACACACACACAGTACAATACCACACACACACACAGTACAATACCACACACACACACAGTACAATACCACACACACACACACACACAGTACAATACAACACACACACACACAGTACAATACAACACACACCTCCTGTATAGAAGCAGCGCAGCAGCAACCGCACACACACACACAGTACAATACCACACACACACACAGTACAATACCACACACACACACACAGTACAATACCACACACACACACACAGTACAATACCACACACAGTACAATACCACACACAGTACAATACCACACACACACACAGTACAATACCACACACACACACAGTACAATACCACACACACACACACACAGTACAATACCACACACACAGTACAATACCACACACACACACAGTACAATACCACACACACACACAGTACAATACCACACACACACACAGTACAATACCACACACACAGTACAATCCCACACACACACACAGTACAATCCCACACACACACAGTACAATACCACACACACACACACAGTGCAATACCACACACACACGCACCGTACAATACCACACACAGTACAATACCACACACAGTACAATACCACACACACACACACAGTACAATACCACACACAGTACAATACCACACCACACACACACACAGTACAATACCACACAGTACAATACCACACACAGTACAATACCACACACAGTACAATACCACACACACACACAGTACAATACCACACACACACAGTACAATACCACACACACAGTACAACACCACACACACACACAGTACAATACCACACACACACAGTACAATACCACACACACAGTACAATACCACACACACACACACACACACAGTACAATACCACACACACACACACAGTACAATACCACACACACACACACAGTACAACACCACACACACACACACAGTACAACACCACACACACACACACAGTACAACACCACACACACACACACACACAGTACAACACCACACACACAGTACAATACCACACACACACACACACAGTACAATACCACACACACACACACAGTACAATACCACACACACACACACACAGTACAATACCACACACACACACAGTACAATACCACACACACACACACACAGTACAATACCACACACACACACACACAGTACAATACCACACACACACAGTACAATACCACACACACACACACACAGTACAATACCACACACACACACACAGTACAATACCACACACACACACACACACAGTACAATACCACACACACACACACACAGTACAATACCACACACACACACACACACACAGTACAATACCACACACACACACACACAGTACAATACCACACACACACACACACAGTACAATACCACACACACACACAGTACAATACCACACACACACACAGTACAATACCACACACACACACAGTACAATACCACACACACACACAGTACAATACACACACACACAGTACAATACCACACACACACACACACAGTACAATACACACACACACACACAGTACAATACACACACACACACGCAGTACAATACCACACACACACAGTACAATACCACACACACACACAGTACAATACCACACACACACACACACACAGTACAATACCACACACACACACACACACACGCAGTACAATACCACACACACACACAGTACAATACCACACACACACACACAGTACAATACCACACACACACACAGTACAATACCACACACACACGCAGTACAATACTACACACACACACAGTACAATACACACACACACAGTACAATACCACACACACACACAGTACAATACCACACACACACACAGTACAATACCACACACACACACAGTACAATACCACACACACACACAGTACAATACCACACACACACACAGTACAATACCACACACACACACAGTACAATACCACACACACACACACAGCACACCACTACACACACAGAACGGAGAAGAAAAAAATCTCAGCAGCCCTTGTGAAATAAAACAAAAAAGCTATTTTAAAAATGCACGGTTCAGTGAGCCAGGTTTATTGGCCTGTTAAAGCCCCAGCCAGCCTCGCACATCCCTCCTCCTCCACGCCAGCCTGCTGCAGACATGCATCCTCACAGGCAGACAGGCAGGGAAGCAGGCAGGGCCAGGGAGGCTGATTGCCAGGCAGCTCACTCCCATTCCCACGCTCTCCCCCCTGCCTTCCCCCTAGTGCTGAAGGCGTTTCCACAGCTAACAGGTGGTCCAGGTTTAGAAACAGAGAGAAACAATATTAAGACAAGACTGAGCCCACAGGCTAGTAGAGCGAGACTGAGCCCACAGGCTAGTAGAACGAGACTGAGCCCACAGGCTAGTAGAGCGAGACTGAGCCCACAGGCTAGTAGAGCGAGACTGAGCCCACAGGCTAGTAGAGCGAGACTGAGCCCACAGGCTAGTAGAGCGAGACTGGGCCCACAGGCTAGTAGAGCGAGACTGGGCCCACAGGCTAGTAGAGCGAGACTGAGCCCACAGGCTAGTAGAGCGAGACTGGGCCCACAGGCTAGTAGAGCGAGACTGAGCCCATAGTAGAGTGAGACTGAGCCCATAGTAGAGCGAGACTGAGCCCATAGTAGAGCGAGACTGAGCCCATAGTAGAGCGAGACTGAGCCCACAGGCTAGTAGAGCGAGACTGAGCCCACAGGCTAGTAGAGCGAGACTGAGCCCACAGGCTAGTAGAGCGAGACTGAGCCCACAGGCTAGTAGAGCGAGACTGAGCCCACAGGCTAGTAGAGCGAGACTGAGCCCACAGGCTAGTAGAGCGAGACTGAGACCACAGGCTAGTAGAGCGAGACTGAGCCCACAGGCTAGTAGAGCGAGACTGAGCCCACAGGCTAGTAGAGCGAGACTGAGCTCACAGGCTAGTAGAGCGAGACTGAGCCCACAGGCTAGTAGAGCGAGACTGAGCCCACAGGCTAGTAGAGCGAGACTGAGCCCACAGGCTAGTAGAGCGAGACTGAGCCCACAGGCTAGTAGAGCGAGACTGAGCCCACAGGCTAGTAGAGCGAGACTGAGCCCACAGGCTAGTAGAGCGAGACTGAGCCCACAGGCTAGTAGAGCGAGACTGAGCCCACAGGCTAGTAGAGCGAGACTGAGCCCATAGTAGAGCGAGAGATGGGGTAGATAGAATATACAAAACTAAACAAAATGAGAAGTTACAGAGTCAAACTATTTTGTCATATCTTTGCTGGGATAACAAAGGGAGCTGGAGCTGGCTTCCTGAGCAGTATATTTTGTGGAAACGAGGGCAGAATACAGCTAGTGACACATTTACAGTGCAGGGCTGCTGACGCCTTATCTTGTGACCCTAAACCGAACTCTTCCTACTTCCTGACCCTAAAGGGAATCACAACAGTGGCAACTTGGGAGTCAGCAGCGATGGGAGGAAAGGATTTGACTCAGCCGCCCCAGTTACAAGTACAATTTTCAACTCTTAGCAGGCGCTCTTATCTAAAGCAACTTACAGGATAGCTTTTTTGTGCCTAGTCGGCTCGGGGATTCAAACCAGCAACCTTTCAGTTACTCTTTACCGCTAGCCTGCCTGCCGCCGCCCCCAGTTGATCAAGTGGTACATTTAGCCCTACCTTGTGTTTCTTCCCGGGCTGGCGTTCGCCACCCGTCTTGTCCTTCTTGTCGGAGAAGGAGAACTTGACGTCCCCGTCCTCGAAGGCGTACGGGTCCACGTCAGGCTCTTGGTCGTCGTCGGTGATGGCGGCGGCCAGGTACTGGTTCCTCCGCTGAATGTACATCTGCACGCGCTCCTCCGACACCTTCAGAGGCCGCTTAGATGTGGCCATCAGTCTGGGAACAGGAGACACAGTGAGGGGACAGAATATTCATTATGATAAACAGGGCCACATAGTACAGTTTACTGATAACAGAGTGGGATGCAGTTATACTGTTTGTTTAGGCCTATATGGCTGTGCAGATCATCTATCAACATTTTGGGGAGGTAGAGCATGAGGACATTTTAATCTGTTGCTATGCATGTCTCTTTTTCAACGTAATCTGTGAATAATCTTTCCTATGACTATGGGCCTGTGTTCTAGTTGTTGATGTTGTTGTTCCGATGTTACTAGACTAAATGAGCCCTGCTGGGCCCCTCTGAGGGGGAGGGACCAAGCTCATGTAGGTCCCTTCTCTCTCTCCCTCCCGCTCTCCGGCTCGGCTGTGATGCGAGGTGACAGTGTGCAGTGGCCCCGGCCAGAGATTAGCAGCCATTTAGAGCTGCTTCCCGGCCACCAGGATTACTCCCACCCGCTCTCCGCACCAGGATAGCCCTGCTGTCCATAGCCCTGCTGTCCATAGCCCTGCCTATGGCACTGTCCAGCATCCATCCCTGAAATTGTATAACCCCTCCGATAATTCCCAAGACCGCCACTGCTCGGCCTGCCGGACAGCTAGCCTGCCTGCCTGCTCTCCGGCACACCGATCCTAGTCCGTCTCAGCCTCTGTCACTCTTTGCATCCCTCTCTCCCTCCACATCCCTTTCTCTCTGCTCCCTCGAGTCCACTTCTATCGTCTCCCTCTCTCAGTGAAGCGACACCTCGGCTCTGACATCAAGGCTTTGAAGATACCACCCTCCTTCACGTGTTCAGGGTGGAGAGGAAGGAAGCAGGGGGAGTTATGATAGAGAGGGCGTAGACAGATGGATCCATTTATTTATATAACCCTACCTCTATCCCTCTACCTCTGGCGCCCTGTGTGTGTGTGTGTGTGTGTTGGGGGGGGATCAATACGCTCTCTCCAGTCTCTGCTGCAGTGCTGGCCATGCACATTAGTGATGTATGATGTCAAAAGGGCACATAGCGAGAGATTAACATGCTGTGTGTGCTCAGCGCCGCCACAGAACATTCTAAGGCAGGGGCGGGGAGGGGGGAGGGAGGGAGGGAGGGAGGGAGGGGAGGGAGGGAGGGAGGGAGGGAGGGAGGGAGGGAGGGAGGGAGGGAGGGAGGGAGGGAGGGAGGGAGGGAGGGAGGGAGGCCCGGTTGTGCATCACTACTCTTTCAATCACTTTTATTTTCTAGAATGTTGGAGGTACTCAAAAAGGGGCCCTTCTGTCTGTGTGCCAGAAGGGGTGATGGGAAAGGAGGGAGGGTTGGATGGCTGACCAGTGAGTCAGTAAATGGCTGGGGGCCTCTAGTACCCTCTATGGGCAATAGTGGGTGTTGAATGGTTAAATCAATGGGGAGATAAGAATGAATGAATGAACAGGGATAGACACCCACTCAGTGACAGACACCACCTCCTGTCCTCCCGAGGCCTCGTCTCTCTCCCTGTCCCTCAGCTTGTCCCAAGGCAGCGTTGGCGTTGGTATTACGGCCTCTTTCCTCCTGGGCAGGTTGAAGAACCTCCATGGCGCTGGGGAGCCGTCCTCCTCCAGGTTGACTGCAGAGCTTGCGTACACAGTGGGCTCCAGGGGCTCGGGTGGGTAGGCCGTGTGGTGGTGGTGGAAGTGCTGTGCCAGGCCATCCAGTCCACGGTGGTCCCCGATGCCACCCTTCTGTTCCGCCAGGCAGGGCTCCGGGGGTGGCTGGTAGAAGTGTTGGCTGTGGGGGGTGGAGGGGTTCTTTAAAGAGCCGTCACCCGTCTCCTCTCCTCTGTCGCGCTCACAGGGGTGGGGGCTGAGGGGAGGGGGCTGAGGGGAACCTGTCATCTCTGAGGAACCACCAGCACTACCCACCCCTCCGTCGTGCCGCTGGGGGGTCTTGGTGACACCGTCGGTAGGGTGGAGGCCAGGGAAGCGACCCCCCTCCTGCTGGGCCCTCATGGCAAGCCTCTGGCCTGCCGCCTTCGTCTCCATGGTAACGTCATCGCAGGCGGCGCTGCGGTGGTGGAAGGGTGTCTGTGGCCTCTTGGTCTGCTTGTCGCTCTTCTCTGGCTTGTCAACTCCAGTCTTGTGCTTGGTGGGTGGCTGGGTGTGGGTGGGCTGGCCTGCTGACTGGGGCTGGCCCGGGGTACCACCACCTCGTTGTTTCAGGGCTTTATGCCTGGAAGAGAAAGCATGTCATTTACATGTCTCACTGCAAGACAAACAATAATGCCATTCGTTCACCTGTGTTAAGGTTGTGCATTCATGAGAGGCAACACTGATCTACTTCAAGCAATAACCAAGAACAAACTGATCTACAGAACATTTAAATTAGGACTCAAAGTCAGGTGTATGAGATTTATACATTTATACTGAATTCATATTTAATGCTGATTTATACTGAAAATATATTTAGCGCAGATTTATATTGCTTACATATTTAATGCAGATTTATATTGAGCAAATAGTATGAAACACATTCATTACATTTATTCCCAATTACATACAGTCAACTGTAGATCTTTCACTTCCTACTTCCCCATTTGTTTTGTGTTAAAAGTCAATGTAACCAGTCAAATGACCAATCTGGCAATTATACGTTTTCATGTCTTTACTGAACACACCATGTAAACATTCACAGTGCAGGGTGGAAAAAGCATGTGAACCTTTGGATTTCATAACTGGTTGACCCTCCTTTGGCAGCAATAACCTCAACCAAACATTTCCTGTAGTTGCGGATCAGACCTACACAACGGTCAGGAGGAGTTTTGGACCACTCCTCTTTACAAAACTGTTTCAGTTCAGTAATATTATTGGGATGTCTGATGTGAACCGCTCTCGAGGTCATGCCACAGCATCTCAATCGGGTTGTCAGGACTCTGACTGGGCCACTCCAGAAGGGTATTTTCTTCGTTTGAAGCCATTCTGATGTTGATTTACTTCTGTGTTGTGTGTGGTTGTCCTGTTTCATCAGCTAACTTCTGTTGAGCTTCAATTGGTGGACAGAAAGCCTAACATTCTCCTGCAAACTGTCTTGATAAACTTGGGAAGTCATTTTTCCGTTGATGATAACAAGCTGTCCAGGCCCTGAGGCAGCAAAGCAGCCAAACCATGATGCTCCCTCCACCATACTTTACAGTTGGGGTGAGGTTTTGATGTTGTTGTGCCTGTACCTCTCCAGACATAGTGTTGTGTGTTCCTTCCAATCAACTCAACTTTAGTTTAATCTGTCCGCAGAATATTTTGCAAGTGGCTCTGTGGAAAAACCAGGTGAGATGTTAACATCTCTAATCTCGTCTCATTGATTGGACTCCAGGTTAGTTGAGTCCTGACTCCAATTAGCTTTTGAAGAAGTCATTAGCCTAGGGGTTCACATACTTTTTCCAACCTACACTGTGAATGTTTAAATTATGTATCAAAATATATATGTATCAAAATATACAAGAAAAATACAATAATTTGTGTGTTATTATTTTAAGCACACTGTGTGTGTCTATTGTTGTGACATTGTATGACTAATTTATGCAGAAATTCAGGTAATTCCAAAGGGTTCATATACTTTTTCTTGCCATTGTAAAATAAACAAATGGATTCCTCTCAAATATAATAAACTCCTCATGTTATGCTGATGCTACTCTAACAAACATCTTAAACTGATGCTATTATTCTGCACCCTATTGGCCTCCAAACCACAACCACAACCATGCATCTTGTCTAGCTCACACCCACTAGAAAAAAGCATTCCCCAAAGGCTGTGTTTATTGGGGAGAAAACTGAGTGAAGCGTGTGTGCCCTAATGAACATGACCCAGGTTGGAAGGAGACCTGTTTCTGGTTGGGTTTAAAATGTCTGGAATGTGTTGTGGTGGTCCCCAGCCCGTAGGCCCCCAAAGTTCTCTAGGCTGCCCTGTCAGACACCTGGCCTGGCACCTCTGTGACCATCGTGTGTGTCGCATCGTGACCAGTCAAGCTCCCCTGCTAACCAGCCTGCCTGTTACTGCTGACCCTGGCCCAGTGCATACCACCACCACCTCTGCTGTCAACACTCAAACACACACACTGTCCCCAGTTTAGGCCCAGGGAGAGGCAGCTACTAAGTTACCTCATGTTTCCCTGTAAGGGGACCGAGGAGCAGTGGTGGAAAAAGTACCCAATTGTCATACTTGAGTAAAAGTAAAGATACCTTAATAGAAAATGACTCAAGTAAATGTGAAAGTCACTCAGTAAAATACTACAAGTCTTTAGTTTTAAATATACTTAAGTAACAAAAGTAAATGTCATTGCTAAAATATTCTTAAGTATCAAAAGTAAATGTATAAATAATTTCAAATTCCTTATATTAAGCAAACCATTATTTACAAATGGTCAGGGGCATACTCAAACACTCAGACATCATTTACAAATTAAGTATTTGTGTTTAGTACGTCTGTCAGATCAGAGGCAGTAGGGTTGACCAGGGATTTTGTCTATAAGAGCGTGAATTGAACAATTTTCCTGTCCTGCTAAGCATTCAAAGTGACTTTTGGTTGTCAGCGAAAATGTATGGAGTAAAAAGTACATTATTTTCTTTAGGGATGTATTGAAGTAAACGTAAAAGTTCTCAAAAATATAAATAGTAAAGTACAGATACTCCAAAAAACGACTTTAGTAGTACTTTAAAGTATTTTTATTTAAGTACTTTACACCACTGCCGAGGAGCAATAAATCTAAAGTCAGGCTATGACACTGGCTAGTGGCTGTGGGGGAGGAGCGGGATGAGGGGGGTCAACTCAGGGTCAACTGGCTAGAGGGTGCACCGGGATGTTATTTGGCTGGTAGTCTGTCAGCACGGTAACCACAGGCTACTCTTGTGGTTGTGGAGCAGGCAGCATGTTGAGGGAGGGAGGTAGCTGTTGTCCTTCCCACTACTACACAAGATTATAATATAACCGGGCTGCTTAACTGTCAGCAGGCAGAGAGCGGCAAGACGCAGCAAAAACAATATGCAGAGTGGGTAAACAATAACACACACACACAAACATCTCCCTGCAGCCAAGCCGATCGCCATTAGAATTTGTGCTGCACACACAGGAATTCCCTTTCCAATGTCACCTCCAGTACTCTCGGTCAGGGATTCTCAACGTTGTTTTTCTTTCTTTCTTTACATTTCATTTGTTTTCATGAATATTACTAACAACATATTAAACCCATTTTGGCCAAGGGATCTGTGGAATAAGTTTAGAGGGTTCAATACAACACAGTGTAATATTATTATCTACAATTTATGTTCATTAAGGTCCAATGCAGCCATTTTTTAAAATCTCAATATCAAATCTGGGTAACAATTAAGTACCTTACTGTGATTGTTTTCAATTCAAAAGGTCAAAGATAAATAAAAATAGCTTCTTAGAAAATACCAATTTCTCAAGTAAGAACCGTCTCAGAGTTGTTTGTGGGGAGGGGAAAACTGAAAATGTGCTTTTATTGCCAGAGTCTTTTTCTTATTGGTCTATTCAAAACAAATGGTGTCACCATAGAAGGTCAGAACTCACTCCCACCAAAACAGGCAGACATTTCAGGCTGTCTTTTCAAACAGCTCTTACCTAAAAGGGCATTATCATAATTTTCACAATTTCACAGTATTATTCCAACCTCATAGTATGGAAATATATACAAAACACAGGACAACAGACCTGGGAAGCTCACAGGGATATTGGTATATTGGTATCCATATTATTTTTCAATTATTTTGAATTAGCTTTAAAGCTGCAACAACCCCAAAAAATGCTCTGCCCCGTGACAAAGTGTGTAGAATTGCAGGAAATGTGCTTGAAAACTGGAAAAAAATGATCCAATGCTCAGAGATGGGCCTTTAAAATGTTCCTTCCTGAGACTTGGTTCATCCAGTCATACACTGCCAAAGTCATAGTAGAACTCCTTGTATGCTATTTTTCTCTCACTCGAGGTGTGTTCTGATTATGAGGGGTCTCTGATGAATTTGCTATCACAACAGCGGTCCCAAGCCCCAAAAACTTAGAGAACCCCTCCTCTAGGTTCCCTCCAACTAATTAACACCTCTAGCCAGACTTCCCCAAAGTCAGTTCTCACATTCACACATTAATCCACTCAATTTTTAGAGTAGCCATCTCCCTAAACAGGTCTTCTAGAGGTCTGACTGGCCTCTGGGTCTCTTCCACTGCATCCCTGTACACAGCCTGCCTTCCCTCACACCACCAGTGGGGAACAAGGGGCTCCCCCAATCTATAGTGAGCAAAATGACACAAACATACACAAAGCAAACTCCCAGAGAGAACATAAAGGTAAAGAGTGTCTACTGCTCCTCTCTGTTTATCATACATGCATAGTCAATTTAACCATAGCTACATGTACATACTACCTTAATCAGCCTGACTAACCGATGCCTGTATATGGCCTCGCGACTGTTATAGCCTCGCTACTGTATATGGCCTCGCTACTGTATATGGCCTCGCTACTGCATATGGCCTCGCTACTGCATATGGCCTCGCTACTGCATATGGCCTCGCTACTGTATATGGCCTCCCTACTGTATATGGCCTCCCTATTGTTATAGCCTCCCTACTGTTATAGCCTCCCTACTGTTATAGCCTCCCTACTGTTATAGCCTCCCTACTGTTATAGCCTCCCTACTGTTATAGCATCGCTACTGGTATAGCCTCGCTACTGGTATAGCCTCGCTACTGGTATAGCCTCGCTACTGGTATAGCCTCGCTACTGGTATAGCCTCGCTACTGGTATAGCCTCGCTACTGGCATAGCCTCGCTACTGGCATAGCCTCGCTACTGGCATAGCCTCGTTACTGGCATAGCCTCGCTACTGAAATAGCCTCGCTACTGAAATAGCCTCGCTACTGTTATAGCCTCGCTACTGTTATAGCCTCGCTACTGTATATAGCCTCGCTACTGTATATAGCCTCGCTACTGTATATAGCCTCGCTACTGTATATAGCCTCGCTACTGTTATAGCCTCGCTACTGATATAGCCTCGCTACTGTATATAGCCTCGCTACTGTATATAGCCTCGCTACTGTATATAGCCTCGCTACTGTATATAGCCTCGCTACTGTATATAGCCTCGCTACTGTATATAGCCTCGCTACTGTATATAGCCTCGCTACTGTTATAGCCTCGCTACTGTTATAGCCCCTCTACTGTATATAGCCTCTCTAATGTTATAGCCTCTCTACTGTTATAGCCTCTCTACTGTTATAGCCTCTCTACTGTTATAGCCTCTCTACTGTTATAGCCTCTCTACTGTTATAGCCTCACTACTGTTATAGCCTCTCTACTGTTATAGCCTCGCTACTGTTATAGCCTCGCTACTGTTATAGCCTCGTTACTGTTATAGCCTCGCTACTGATATAGCCTCGCTACTGATATAGCCTCTCTACTGTTATAGCCTCTCTACTGTTATAGCCTCGCTACTGTTATAGCCTCGCTACTGTTATAGCCTCGCTACTGTTATAGCCTCGCTACTGTTATAGCCTCGCTACTGTTATAGCCTCGTTACTGTTATAGCCTCGTTACTGTTATAGCCTCGCTACTGATATAGCCTCGCTACTGATATAGCCTCGCAACTGTTATAGCCTCGCTACTGTTATAGCCTCGCTACTGATATAGCCTCGCTACTGTATATAGCCTCGCTACTGTTATAGCCTCGCTACTGATATAGCCTCGCTACTGTATATAGCCTCGCTACTGTATATAGCCTAGCTACTAGCCTCGCTACTGTATATAGCCTCGCTACTGTTATAGCCTCGCTACTGTTATAGCCTCGCTACTGTTATAGCCTATCTACTGTTATAGCCTCTCTACTGTTATAGCCTCTCTACTGTTATAGCCTCTCTACTGTTATAGCCTCTCTACTGTTATAGCCTCTCTACTGTTATAGCCTCGCTACTGTTATAGCCTCTCTACTGTTATAGCCTCGCTACTGTTATAGCCTCGCTACTGTTATAGCCTCGCTACTGTTATAGCCTCGCTACTGTTATAGCCTCGCTACTGTTATAGCCTCGCTACTGTATATAGCCTCGCTACTGTATATAGCCTCGCTACTGTATATAGCCTCGCTACTGTTATAGCCTCGCTACTGTTATAGCCTCGCTACTGTTATAGCCTCGTTACTGTTATAGCCTCACTACTGTTATAGCTACTGTTATAGCCTCTACTGTATATAGCCTCTCTACTGTATATAGCCTCGCTACTGTTATAGTTCACTACTGTTATAGCCTCTCTACTGTTATAGCCTCTCTACTGTTATAGCATCTCTACTGTTATAGCCTCTCTACTGTTATAGCCTCTCTACTGTTATAGCCTCTCTACTGTTATAGCCTCTCTACTGTTATAGCCTCTCTACTGTTATAGCCTCTTACTGTTATAGCCTCTCTACTGTTATAGCCTCTCTACTGTTATAGCCTCTCTACTGTTATAGCCTCTCTACTGTTATAGCCTCGCTACTGTTATAGCCTCGCTACTGTTATAGCCTCGCTACTGTTATAGCCTCGCTACTCTATATAGCCTCGCACTGTATACAACCTCGCTACTGTATACAGCCTCGCTACTGTATACAGCCACGCTACTGTATATAGTCTGCTACTGTATATAGACGCTACTGTATATAGTCTCGCTACTGTATATTGTCTCGCTACTGTATAAGCCTCGCTACTGTATATAGTCTCGCTACTGTATATACGCTCTGTATACAACCTCGCTACTGTATATAGCCTCGCTACTGTATATAGCCAGCTACTGTATATAACCTCGCTACTGTATATAGTCTCGCTACTGTATATAGTCTCAGCTACTCTCGCTACTGTATATAGTCTCGCTACTGTATATAGTCTCGCTACTGTATACAACCTCGCTACTGTTATTCTTCGCTGTCTTTTTACAGTTCTTTTATTTCTTTACTTCCCTATTGTTCACCTAATATATTTTTTTCACTGTTGGTTAGAGCCTGCATTTCACTGTTGTATTCGGTGCACGTGACAAATAAACTTTGATTTGATTTGTCAAGCACCTATTTCTGTGCAAGCTGCAGTGTAACGTCTGTTTCTGCCGCTGTGTATGTGTCTGTCAGGAGACAGCAGCGAGACATGCTGACTGCAGCCTTTCCCCTTCAGAGAGAACACATAAGCACACACACACACACACAAGCACACACACACACACAAGCGCACACACACACACACACACAAGCGCACACACACACACACACACAAGCACACACACACACACACACACAAGCGCACACACACACACGTGATATTGTCTGTCTGTGTCCCAACCCCCAAACAGAAACAACCTGGCAACAGTCAACCTCAGATCCACACATTAACCCACTCTAGACACAGCAGATGATTTGTCAACATTAGGGTCTACAGACACTCTCCATTTTTAGACCAGCTATCTCCCTACACAAGCCTTCTAGAGGTCGGAGTAGCCCATGGGTCTCTCCCACTGGGTCCTAAATCACATCCAATTCCCTACATTGTGCACTACTATTGAACCCTGACAGGGTTGTTACTTAACAGACAAATGGAGATGAATGTCATATGCATTGAGATTAAAATACATCTCAGATTTGAGATTTTTCAAATGTTGTTTTGCTGAGTAAGACTTCCAATGAGTAAGACTTCCTTAAAAGACAAGCTTGTGTCTACACAATAAACTAGAAGTATATCCCCTTACAGAGGGCTTAGGATACAGGTCCTAGACAAGTGGAACACAAATAAACACAGTATGCATCATTTACCTGGAGCAGTTGCAGTTTGACCTGTGTGTTGATTCTACAAAGTCCCAGGCCCCTACTTTCTCCATCAGCTCCTCCTCACAGGTACCGTTGGCTGTCGCTGAGAACCTACGCCTGGACAACACGACACACAACCATTGACTCAAAACATTAACCATGTGTCCATTGTGTTTCTTACTATACTTCTCGAAAATATCAACTTGGTAAATGAAGCGTCATTGTGAAGGCGGGTGCCTGTTATTTGACAAACGTGTTATGTAAACGTTGCAACGTTGATTGTGCGCGCGTGCGTGTGTGTGTGCGCGTGTTGTGGTAGGTCCTGCATATTCTCTCTAGGCTTCGTTGAATGTGTCTATGGTGTGGTAAACATGTATGTGTGTGAGGTTTCTTTTGAGCTGTGTGTGAGCATGTGTTTGTTGACAGTGTGTGTGACCATGTGTTTGTTGACAGTGTGTGTGACCATGTGTTTGTTGACAGTGTGTGTGACCATGTGTTTGTTGACAGTGTGTGTGACCATGTGTTTGTTGACAGTGTGTGTGAGCATGTGTTTGTTGACAGTGTGTGTGACCATGTGTTTGTTGACAGTGTGTGTGACCATGTGTTTGTTGACAGTGTGTGTGACCATGTGTTTGTGTATGCCTGTTAGGGCTGCACAATTAATTGAATTCAGATCGAAATCGCAATATTGACATGCACAATATCCATAATGCAAGAGCTCCATATCTCATGCAACTCTTTTAAATGCCACTCAGTCGTGTTAGTTTACTCCATTTGTCATCTCTCTCCCCCTCTCCTCTTGCAGCTGCTTCGCACACACACCAAGCACCACCTTCTGCCAGTCAAGCAGCACAGTTCCTTCTCCTCACTGTTAGATTCACTATACGTTTGCATGCTGTTCTGTTAGGTCAAATGCAGTCAACAGATTGTTCCAAACAAGAACGATGCTGCTTTCCACTTTACTTCTTAATATAAATAATTGAATTTCTATGATTCCAACATTTCACCCAAGTGTTTTGATCTATATCGCAAGTCAAATCAAAATCGCGATATTCTGTAAAAAAAATTGTAAATACATATTTTGCCCATATCGTGCAGCTCACACGCCTATAGCAATTCTACTTCTTCTAGGGCTTTGGTTGAGAGTGTGTGTGTGCTGAGACAGTAGCAGAGACAGACGTACTTGTTCTGAGCTCTGTTGATATTGCACTCCTGCCAGACCCTCTCCACCACCTGGCTGGCTAGCCTGTGAGGGATCTTCAACTCGTGGTGATTGGTGCTGTCTACACTGAAGCCGTCCACAGCCGACGACATCTTCACCCACTTCAGAGCCGACTGGGAGTCCACTGGGGGAGGGAGGGATGGGAGGGAGAGGTTATGAATCGGCTCATGAAACCGCAAGTGGCAATGTTTATTGTCCTACAATTACCAGCTTTGACAACACACCTCTTGACCATTGGTCACAATATGGGGGTAAAGGCACCTGAGCAATAGAGCAAATGGAGAAGCTGCATCCCCACTTTCAAAATAGAGGTGCTGCAAACATGTTTTCGCAACCCAATTTCTTTTTGTTATCACAAAAGTATCCTGATCCATTGAGCAATTTTCGATGATTTAGTAATGTTTTGAGCTAGTCTGTATTAAAATAGACTTTATACACTATATAATGAATTTAAAGACTGCAGTTTGCACCCCCTCCCCCCGTCGTTCAGAAGATGAATGGTTTTGCTCTCTAAAGTTCCGCTTCGCTGCATCTCTCCAGTGTTTTGGAACAGAGCCGTCAGAAAGCATGAGTTGCACCACTGCTCTTTTTGTCTATTTTGTTGACCTGTTGTTACATTTTTATCGTTGTTTAATGTCCGATGCACTCAGGGTGTTGCTACATATCATTTGAGCAGCATGCACCACGGGCAAATGTTGTCATTTGACTTTGCCTGTAAGAACCATGATGAGCACGTGCATGTCTGATTAGGCTTTGAGGTACCTCAGTTTCTGGGAGAATCTCAGTTGCTTGTGCCCTCTCTCCTCGCCTCCTTCTAAAAACTCATTGGAGAAGGTCAGAGGGACCTCTGGCTTTTTCATCCAATGGGTTTTGAAAAGGAAGCGAGGAGAGAGGACACAGGTAGTATGCAATTGGGATTCTCATGAGAAACTGCATGTCCGGTAGCTCGCGGGCTGTCAATGAGAAGCTAGCCAAGTAGATACTGAGAAATAATCCGTGCGCCTAATATTATTACATGATTACATTTTTCTGAGAAAAATTATCCACAAGCTTTTTACAGGCATTCAACACCATTCTGCATTTTTGCCATCTATTTCCCCAACGTCAGTCAGTTAAATCACATCGTTAAAATGTTTTCATTCAGTTTCAAAAGTATCAGTCCTGGCTAAGCCTGATATGCGAGTGCATAGTGGCTGCTTCGCGGTTACAATGTAGCAGGGGTTGGTACTAAAATTACATTCCAATCTTTTCGTTCTGAGTAAGTATGTACTGTAAGTAGCCTTGCCAGAGCCTTTGCTTGTGTGAGCCAGAACCGCTCATAAGGCAGGAGCCTATCTCCTGTTTCTGTAGTGAGGCAGCTTGATGTACAAGTACACCCCATGGACAGGATGCTAGTCTATTGCAGGGTCTTAACCCCAGTCTATTCTCCTTAATGCTGAGTGCCAAGCAGAGATGTATCAGGTCCCATTCTTAGTCTTTTGTCTGACTCGGCCTTCCAATCTCAGGTCAGACACTAACCACAAGGCCAGTTGTTCTGAAAATAAGCATTCTTTTTTTCCTTCGTTTCGTGCCACTGTTCCGACCAGCAAAATAAAGTTCTGGACTGGTTCGAACCCCAAAAAAGTAAAGGTTTATATCATTTGTTTCTGTTCCTTTTTAAACATTTTACCTTTAGCGCAACATTAAATTATTAACCAATCAGTGCGGATAGAGCAGCTTGCTATGGAATAGCTATTTACGTGCATTAGACAGACAAGTGTATGGCGCGAGATGTGACAGAACTTTTTGGGGTGGGGAGGGGGCATGAAAGCGTGGAGGAGGCTTGGTTTGAAATGCTGGGCATCTTGTTGTTATGACATGCATTATCTGAATTAGGCTGACCAAATTATACCTACGAGGTGCAGATTCTATAAAGGAACTTTGAATGTCATTGAACAGAGAGTTGGCTTAATGTTGGACCAGCTAGCTAGCTAACAAGCTTGTGTGTGCAGAGTGGCACCAGAATTTAAATAAAAATACTTCTAACCTTTTTGTAGTTAATAAATCCAATGTGAAATGTGATAACTACAATATCATTAACTAGCATTTAAAAAGTGAATCCATTATTCTCTAATTAAAAATCTCTCTTCCTAATTTCTGAATCACGCTTGTAACATCAGTAGGCTACAGTTGCCTGTACTTCGGAGGGGCAGGTATCCCACACACACACACACACACACACACACCCACAAATATTTTCAGCTGGCAGGCAGACACTGGAATACATTTCTGAATGACAGAGTGAGGGCTTTGCATAGACACTTTGTTGCGTTTTTGTGGGACTGGAAAAAAGTGCCTGGAATGTAAAATAACATTATTAACCGGTTTCCATGCTTTTTGTTCTGTTCCAGAACAGTATAGGTCACTTACGCGGTTCTGATTCTGCTCCTCAAAAAAATGACTGGTTCCAACCCTTGCAATGTAGCCAAGCTGTCTGTAAGCACCAATGTTTTTTTCTAGTAATACACTGATTTTGATTACTGCATTGTTGGGTTTTGAGTTTGCAAGAAAGGCATTTCACTGTACTTGTGCATGTGACATTAAAACTTCAAACTATTAAACAGAATGACAATTAATAATAGTCTAGTCCTGTAGCTACAGGCTGTAGCTACAAAAATAATTTTGCACGCCCAATTTTTCAGTTTTTGATTTGTTAAAAAAGTTTGAAATATCCAATAAATGTCGTTCCACTTCATGATTGTGTCCCACTTGTTGTTGATTCTTCACAAAAAAATACAGTTTTATATCTTTATGTTTGAAGCCTGAAATGTGGCAAAAGGTCGCAAAGTTCAAGGGGGCCGAATACTTTCGGAAGGCACTGTATATGAGTAACTCAAAAAATGTCTTAGTATGAGGTAGCTTTTATTAAAGAAAAGGTTGGAGAACCCTGCTTTAGCCAGTTCAAATATGACCCATATTACCGGAGCTACATTTGATTGCAGATTCGGGGGCCGCAATTTATGGATTGATATAGCTGCCAAATAATGACATATGTAATAATGCATTTTCAAGTTAACAGTTGTTGTTAAATCAACTACCAGATAACACTGACACACTGACAAAGAAAATTGTTCAAAGATACATCAAAATTCACATTTGTCATTGCATTACATTATTCTGATTCTGTTATTTGTGACAAAAAAGAAAATGAAAACATAACGTGCAATTTAACAATGCTTTTTCTTAACCTACCAAGTAAAACATTATAATTCTTATTAGGTAAAACAATATTATTCTCCCATTTTCAATTTAATTTCATTGTCATGCGTTACCCTGGCCACATTCTTAACAGTTTGGCCTGTCAATCGATCACTGTGGGTGGGATTGTCAGGGGAGGGGGCGGGATGTTTGTGAGTCAGAGAGTTGGTAGAGTTTCAGACCCGTCAATTCAATATTGGGGGTGGGATTTTCAGGGAAGGGAGTAGATTAGTAATCAAATCATTAAAAAAACATTTTCAATGTAATTTATTGTGTGAAAACCTAAGAAAATGTTTGTTTTCTGTTCATAAATATGGATACCCCTTGTGAAGAAAGTGTAAAATTGCAGGAAACTATTTGAAAAAATGCCCCTCAAAAATATTGTAAAATGTTTTATTGTATTTAAAATATATATATACAGTGGGGCAAAAAAGTATTTAGTCAGCCACCAATTGTGCAAGTTCTCCTACTTAAAAAGATGAGAGGCCTGTAAGTTTCATCATAGGTACACTTCAACTATGACAGACAAAATGAGAGAAAAAATCCAGTAAATCACATTGTAGGATTTTTTTAATGAATTTATTTGCAAATTATGGTGGAAAATAAGTATTTCATCACCTACAAACAAGCAAGATTTCTGGCTCTCACAGACCTGTAACTTCTTCTTTAACCTCTAGCGTCGAGCAATCCCGTATCCGGGAGCGTAATCATAGCCTCAAGCTCATTAGCATAACGCAACGTTAACTATTCATGAAAATCGCAAATGAAATTAAATAAATATATTGGCTCACAAGCTTAGCCTTTTGTTAACAACACTGTCATCTCAGATTTTCAAAATATGCTTTTCAACCATAGCTACACAAGCATTTGTGTAAGAGTATTGATAGCTAGCATAGCATTAAGCCTAGCATTCAGCAGGCAACATTTTCACAAAAACAAGAAAAGCATTCAAATAAAATAATTTACCTTTGAAGAACTTCGGATGTTTTCAATGAGGAGACTCTCAGATAGCAAATGTTCAGTTTTTCCAAAAATATTATTTGTGTAGAAGAAATCGCTGCGTTTTTTTCATCATGTTTAGCTAAGAAAAAAACCCGTAAATTCAGTCATTACAACGTCAAACGTTTTTCCAAATTAACTCCATGATATCGACAGAAACATGGCAAACGTTGTTTAGAATCAATCCTCAAGGTGTTTTTCACATATCTATTCGATGATAAATCATTCGTGGCAGTTGCCTTTCTCCTCTGAACCAAATGGAAAAGTGGACGCAGCTGGAGATTGCGCAATAATTTCGACGGAGGACACCAAGCGGACACCTGGTCAATGTAGTCTCTTTTGGTCAATCTTCCAATGATATGCCTACAAATACGTCACAATGCTGCAGACACCTTGGGGAAACGACAGAAAGTGTAGTCTCATTCCTGGCGCATTCACAGCCATATAAGGAGACATTGGAACACAGCGCATTCAAAATCAGGGGCATTTCCTGTATGAAATTTCATCTTGGTTTCGCCTACAGCATAAGTTCTGTGGCACTCACAGACAATATCTTTGCAGTTTTGGAGTGTTTTCTTTCCAAAGCTGTCAATTATATGCAGTCGTGCATCTTTTTGTGACAAAATATCTTGGTTAAAACAGGAACGTTTTTTATCCAAAAATTAAAAGAGCACCCCCTATATCGAAAAAGTTAAGAGGCTCCTCTGTCCTCCACTCGTTACCTGTATTAATGGTTGTGACAGACACCTGTCCACAACCTCAAAAAGTCACACTCCAAACTCCACTATGGCCAAGACCAAAGAGCTGTCAAAGGACACCAGAAACAAAATTGTAGACCTGCACCAGGCTGGGAAGACTGAATCTGCAATAGGTAAGCAGCTTGGTTTGAAGGAATCAACTGTGGGAGCAATTACTAGGAAATGGAAGACATACAAGACCACTGATAATCTCCCTCGATCTGGGGCTCCACGCAAGATCTCACCCCGTGGAGTCAAAATGATCACAAGAACGGTGAGCAAAAATCCCAGAACTACACGGAGGGGACCTAGTGAATGACCTGCAGAGAGCTGGGACCAAAGTTACAAAGCCTACCATCAGTAACACACTACGCCAGGGACTCAAATCCTGCAGTGCCAGACGTGTCCCCCTGCTTAAGCCAGTACATGTCCAGGCCCGTCTGAAGTTTGCTAGAGAGCATTTGGATGATCCAGAAGAAGATTGGGAGAATGTCATATGGTCAGATGAAACCAAAATATAACTTTTTGGTAAAAACTCAACTCGTCGTGTTTGGAGGACAAAGAATGCTGAGTTGCATCCAAAGAACACCATACCTACTGTGAAGCATGGGCGTGGAAACATCATGCTTTGGGGCTGTTTTTCTGCAAAGGGGCAGCAGGGTAGCCTAGTGGTTAGAGCGTTGGACTAGTAACCGGAAGGTTGTAAGTTCAAACCCCCGAGCTGACAAGGTACAAATCTGTCGTTCTGCCCCTGAACAGGCAGTTAACCCACTGTTCCTAGGCCGTCATTGAAAATAAGAATTTGTTCTTAACTGACTTGCCTAGTTAAATAAAGGTCAAATTAAAAAATTAAAAAGGGACCAGGACGACTGATCCGTGTAAAGGAAAGAATGAATGGGGCCATGTATCGTGAGATTTTGAGTGAAAACCTCCTTCCATCAGCAAGGGCATTGAAGATGAAACGTGGCTGGGTCTTTCAGCATGACAATGATCCCAAACACACCGCCCGGGCTTCGTAAGAAGCATTTCAAGGTCCTGGAGTGGCCTAGCCAGTTTCCAGATCTCAACCCCATAGAAAATCTTTGGACAAAACATCACTGCTCTAGAGGAGATCTGCATGGAGGAATGGGCCAAAATACCAGCAACAGTGTGTGAAGACTTACAGAAAACGTTTGACCTCTGTCATTGCCAACAAAGGGTATATAACAAAGTATTGATATAAACTTTTGTTATTGACCAAATACTTATTTTCCACCATAATTTGCAAATAAATTCATAAAAAAATCCTACAATGTGATTTTCTGGATTTTTTCTCATTTTGTCTGTCATAGTTGAAGTGTACCTATGATGAAAATTACAGGGCTCTCATCTTTTTAAGTGGGAGAACTTGCACAATTGGTGGCTGACTAAATACTTTTTTGCCCCACTGTATATATTTTTCACCCCCACTTTCAGACAAAGTCAGGCGCCCATGTATGAGGAACATGTGTCACAGCAACTCTCCAGACACATTTTTATCATATATATTCTATTACTATATGATTTATGAAATATGATATATCATATTTACCTAATCCAGTAGTCAACAACTTTTTCTGGGTCAAGATCACTTTGAGTCAACATACAAGCCGGGATCTACCACTCAGATTTTTTTATACGTGATTTTTAAAAAGTAGGCCTATGCTATATTAACCTATTTAAAAAAGTACAGTAGCAATTAGGTGTGTGCAGTAGGCTATAGGCCCCTATTATCACCACATATTGGCTTTGCTTGAATTGCCCTGCCAATGCTTTGTAGTCTGATGTTTAAAAAAAATATATATATTTCAAAATTTGAGGTAGGCTATATGATCACACTGGAAATAGATCAGTTGTTGTATTACTTCTGAGGCACAGCTTGCTTTTTATTTTTATTTTACTGGGCTGATGGTGCCTGTATCTGATGTTCAGTCTCAGCGGAGAGAGAGAGCAGCAGACTGAGGGTCCGCCTCACTACGCCCCTCCGCTGTCCCTTTCCTTCGTTGACACGGACCAAAAAGGGGACACTGTCTTCCAGCTGATGGCGAAACTCAAGTCACACAGCATTATTTCTGCCTCATGCACAAATTCATGTTGTTACTCCTATGGACAGAGAAAGTGAAATATTCCTCTATATATATTCTTTAAAGCCGCTAGCAATAACAACGCAAGCCTATTGATACATTTTCCTACTCTTTCATTACAGCTGCAGTGCTGGTTGTAGTGCGAGTGGAAGTAGGAATGATGCGTAAATTTATGGCTTATAAAAGTGTTGAATAAAAAGTGTTGACAGTGCTGGGTAAGAACTGAAACATGAACTCAGTCATACAAACAGCAGCTCTTTGCTGTATTTGTTGTCAGTCTCTCTCTAGTCATGGTTGTACAGTGGCTTACGAATGTATTCCCCCCTTCGCATTTTTCCTATTTTGTTGCCTTACAACCTGGAATTAAAATAGATTTTGGGGGGGTTTGTATCATTTCATTTACACAACATGACTACCACTTTGAAGATGCAAAATATTTTTTATTGGGAAACAAACAAGAAATAAAACAAAAAAACGGAAAACTTGAGTGTGCATAACTATTCACCCCCAAAGGCAATACTTTGTAGAGCCACCTTTTGCAGCAATTACAGATGCAAGTCTCTTGGGGTATGTCTCTATAAGCTTGGCACATCTAGCCACTGGGATTTTTACCCATTCTTCAAGTCAAAACTGCTCCAGCTCCTTCAAGTTGGATGGGTTCCGCTGGTGTACAGCAATCTTTAAATCATACCACAGATTCTCAATTGGATTGAGGTCTGGGCTTTGACCTGGCCATTCCAAGGCATTTAAATTTTTAAATATACCCCTTAAACCACTCGAGTGTTGCTTTAGCAGTATGCTTAGGGTCATTGTACTTTTGGAAGGTGAACCTCCATTCCAGTCTCAATCTCTGGAAGACTGGAACAGATTTCCCTCAAGAATTTCCAGGTATTTAGCACCATCCATAATTCCTTCAATTCTGACCAGTTTCCCAGTCCCTGCCGATGAAAATCATCCCCACAGCAGGATGCTGCCACCACCATGCTTCACTGTGGAGATGGTGTTCTCTGGGTGATGAGTGTTGGATTTGTGGCAGAAATAGCATTTTCCTTGATGGCCAAAAAGCTGTAATTGGTTGCACCAGATCTTATTTAGGGGATTCATAGCACGCACCACTTTTCATATGGTGCATATGCCCTGCACATACAGTACCACTTTACATTTTTTAAATATATTTAAATAAGTTATTATTTTCATTTCACTTCACCAATTTGGACTATTTTGTGTATGTCCATTAGATGAAATCATAAAAATCTATTTAAATTACAGGCTGTAATGTAACAAAATAGGAAAAACACCAAGGTGGATGAATACTTTTGCAAAGGCACTGTAAAAGGTTTCAAAACTTTCAGTATCAACTTTGCTGTAGCTTTCTTTTACGCCTGCTACGATAACTGCTGATATGGTAATCTGTGCCATCCGATTGCCCAGCGGTAAGCCTATAGTGCACTTGATTTGCTCCCCGGGCCCGCGGGGAAGGTAGAGTTTGTACTTTCAGACACATGAAATGGTTCAAAATCGGAACCATTCGCTTAGCAGCTGAATCGGGTGCACTACAACCAACAGCAAGAGACTAATAAAAAAGAGGAACGCAGCTTTTTTTACAAGAATGTTTGCCGATCGGCTAGAAATGTCAATCGCTGTCGACCGATTGGTGACCACTGGCCTAATCTATAATATACAGACAGACTTAAATATAGGTTGACATGTTTCTATCCACGTACTCATTGTACCTGTATGGGTATCCTCGGGTGAGGTTGGGGGCGTGAGGGTGACTGAGGAGATGGCAGGGTCTCGTTGGGATGCAGGCACTTGGTGGCCACCAGAATAGATGGCGGTACAGTGCGAGGACCCCTGGGGGACCACGGCCGGGATGTCAGACTGGGGCACCAGCACCAGGCAGGCTGGGTACACCATCCTCACACCACCTGGAGGTAGAGACAAACACCCACTCATTATTAGCAGTTAATGTGTATGTGATCCGTGCAGGAATGGAACCCCCATCCCTTTTCCCCATTTCATATACAGTGCATTCGGAAAGTATTCAGACCCCTTGACTTTTTCCACATTTTGTTACATTACAGCCTTATTCCAAAATTAATTAAATCATTAATCTACACACAATACCCCATAATGATTAAGCAAAAACTGTTTTTTAGATTTTTTTGTGGTATTCATTTCGTGGTATTCAATTTTTTTTAGGAGCTACTAACTTGTCTCATCACTACAACTCCCGTACAGGCTCAGGAGAGACGAAGGTTGAAAGTCAAGTGTCCTCCGATACACAACCCAACCAAGCCGCACTGCTTCTTTAACACAGCGCGCATCCAACCCGGAAGCCAGCCGCACCAATGTGTCGGAGGAAACACTGTGCACCTGGCAACCTTGGTTAGCGCGCACTGTGCCCAGCCCGCCACGGGAGTCACTGGTGCGCAATGAGACAAGGACATCCCTACCGGCCAACCCCTCCCGGGCGACGCTAGGCCAATTGTGCGCCGCCCCACGGACCTCCCGGTCTCTGTCAGGTTGGATTGGGAGCTGCACAGCTATTTTCAGGTCTCTCCGGAGATGTTCGATCAGGTTCACGTCCGGGCTCTGGCTGGGCCATTCAAGGACATTCAAAGACTTGTGCCGAAGCCACTCCTGCGTTGTCTTTACTTTGTGCTTAGGGTCGATGTCCTGCTGGAAGGTGAAACTTTGTCCCAGTCTGAGGTCCTGAGTGCTCTGGAGCAGGTTTTCATCAAGGATCTCTCTGTACATTGCTCCGTTCATCTTTCCCTCAATCCTAACTAGTCTCCCAGTCCCTGCCGCATCCAAACTGCATGATGCTGCCACCCGCATGCTTCATCGTAGCGATGGTACCAGGTGTCCTCCAGACGTGACGCTTGGCGTTCAGGCCAAAGAGCTCAATCTTGGCTTCAACCGACCAAAGATTATTGTTTCTCATGGTCTGAGAGTCCTTTAGGTGCTTTTTGGCAAACTCCAAGCGGGCTGTCATGTGCCTTTTACTGAGGAGTGGCTTCCGTCTGGCCACTCTACCATAAAGGCCTGCTTTGTGGAGTGCTGCAGAGATGGTTGTCCTTCTGGAAGGTTCTCCCATCTCCAATGAGGAACTCTGAAGCTCTGTCAGAGTGACCATCGGGTTCTTGGTCACCTCCCTAGCAAAGGCCCTTCTCCCCTGTTTGCTCAGTATGGCCGGGGGGCCAGCTATAGGAAGAGTCTTGGTGGTTCCAAACGTCTTATATTTAAGAATGATGGAGGCCACTGTGTTATTGGGGACCTTCAATGCTGCAGACCGTTTTGGTACCCTTCCCCAGATCTGTGAAATCGACCCAATCCTGTCTCTGAGCTCTAAGGACAGTTCCTTCGACCTCATGGCTTGGTTTTTGCTCTGACATGCACTGTCAACTGTGGGACCTTAAATAGACAGGTGTGTGCCTTTCCAAATCATGTCCAATCAATTGAATGTACCACAGGTGGACTCCAATCAAGTTGTAGAAATATCTCAGGGATGATAAATGGAAACAGGATGCACCTGAGCTCAATTTCGAGTCTTATACTTATGTAAATAAGTTTTTTTTTATTATACATTTGTTAAAATGTTTAAAAACCTGTTTTCGCTTCGTCATTACGGAGCATTGTGTGTAGAATATTGGGGGCAAAAAAAACGATTTATGCATTTTAGAATACGGCTGTAACATAACAAAATGTGGAAAAAGTCAAGAGGTCTGTGTTGGCGAGAGAGAGGTCTTACCAACGAGGACCTCCACAGCGGCCAGCGAGTCATCCTCCCAGTCCATGTACTCCATCTTGTCCTCCGATGGAGAATCATTTTTGTCCTTGTCTTTAGAGCTGGGGCTTATGGGATAGAACTGGTTCCACTCCTCTATCAGTTTCTGGGTGGGAGGGTCTGACAGCTTGAATGACTGACCCGTCAGAGTCCCGTTCAGACCAAACGGACTCAGGATGACTGGAGGGAGAGAGAGGTAGAGAGAAAAAGAGATACACACAGCCAGTCTCAGTACAGAAGCTGTGTTACTTCAGAATGAATCCCCATCCCCATCATACTGCATCCATCCATCCTGGGGCTGCAGGGTAGCCTTGAGCGTTGGACTAGTAACCGGAATGGTTGCAAGTTCAAACCCCTGAGCTGACAAGGTACATCTGTTGTTCTGCCCCTGAACAGGCTGTTAACCCACTGTTCCTAGGCCGTCATTGTAAATATGAATTTGTTCTTAACTGACTTGCCTAGTTAAATAAAGGTAAAAATAAAATTACGCCCGTGTTCTTTTCTGTAACCCCATCCTTTCATTCATTCTCCTTCCACCCATCACCCCCATTCCTTCATCCCTGCCACCTGCCATCCAGTGTTCATACTGGTGCAGGATTGGTGCATATTTCCATACAGAATTTACCCCACTGTTTTACCCAAAAGGCTCAGACTTTTCTGTTTCCATCTACATGGACCGGCACCCGTGTCTCACTGAGCCATGTCTCCGGCGTACCTGCTCTGACCTGCTCTGACTTGAGGACAATGCCAGGTCACTGGTACTTTTTAGCTGACATTGACATAACAATGTCTAACTGTGAACTTTAACACATTCTCACAAAGCAACAGTCTTTGTTATAGAGGTTGTTGATTCTACTTTTTACAAGTCCTCGGTAACCAAGATTCCATCCAACTTTTTTATGCGAGTAAAGTATATGACAGGCCTGATATAAACAGAACATTTGTCTGTAAACTTTCCAAAGATCGTCAAAATAAAATACACTAGACAAGGTTGGATCTTTTTGTGCCCGTAAAATTAATTATGCAATAAATGTCGGTGGAAACACTTTTATGTGCCAATATTTATAGAATAACCATTATATCAAAGTCAACTTTGAGTCACGGGATGACATGTTGCGTGGTCCTCCCTCTACGACTTGGCAAAGCATGCAGTTTACTTAGTTACATATTAAATACGTTATGATGAACTTCACAGGGTGGTGAAAGTGCACAGTAATGAGCTTGATGCTACGTTCTAATACATTTTGAGGGTCTTATTCTGGTGATGCTTGGCTGCCGTTTGACAAAAAATTATCAGGTGCTTTTGTCCATAATAATCTCATCATGTATTGTAGGTTATACCTGCACTGTATCTGGAGCTGATGTCTAGTTAAATAAAGGTCAAAAATAAAAATAATAATTGAGTACAAGTGCCAAAACCAGTGGGCACACTCGCTATATAACGCAGCATTTTTATGAGAAAACCCTCAGTCGAGTTGAAAATGTGATGGAAACTTATTTAACTTGTATAACCCATTTAACTTGTATAATTCAACCACAAAAGGTATTTTTATATGCACTGCCTCATCACACACAGCTTTTAATCAGCAACAAGTCAATTTGAAGGGAATATCTCTTGTGGGGGAAAAAGAAATATGCCAATTTTATAATATCTGCATAAAAATCTGTCGACAATTGTATGGAGACCTAGCTATAGTCAGCCCAAGCTATGGAAACACAATTTCCCTAGTATAATATAAGGGTGTATACTAGGCTTGGGTGGTATCCATATTTTCATATCATCATACCGTCCTTCTCTCATCAAGGGATTTACGGAATTAACGGCATTGCACACAAGAGGGCGCTAAAAACACAAGAAAAAACCATTAGGCCTCTATTACCAGAATGCTAACAAAATTTGCACAAACTAATAGCGAAATCACACAGCTAAATGCTACCAAGCGAAAACTAACCTAAACTAATTGCAAAGACAGCTTAAAAGGTTATACAAGCAGAGCTAGTAGTGTGGACATTTACAAGCAAAAGTGAATGAGAGAAAATGGGCAAATGAATGAAGTTGTGATGCTGCTCTTCCTTCAGAAAAACATGCATGTGTACGGGGAGCAGAGGGGAGAAGAAAGGAGGAGGGACAAAAATGCTTATATGAAGCAGAAGGGGGGACTAATCTCTTTGACTTTTGCCAGAAAGATAAAAGATACAGTTGAAGTTGGAAGTTTACATACACCTTAGCCAAATACATTTAAACTCAAGTTTTCACAATTCCTGACTTTAATCAAGGGAAAGATTCCCCGTCTTAGGTCAGTTAGGATCAACACTTTTTATTTAAGAATGTGAAATGTCAGAATAATAGTAAAGAGAAGGATTTATTTCAGCTTTTATATCTTTCATCACATTTCTCGTGGGTCAGAAGTTTACATGCACTCAATTAGTATTTGGTAGCATTGCTTTTAAATGGTTTAACTTGGGTCAAACGTTTTGGGTAACCTTCCACAAGCTTCCCAAAATAAGTTGGGTGAATTTTGGCCCATTCCTCCTGACAGAGCTGGTGTAACTGAGTCAGGTTTTTAGGCCTCTTTGCTCGCACACACTTTTTCAGTTCTGTCCTCAAATAAACTATAGGATTGAGGACAGGGCTTTGTGATGGCCACTCCAATACCTTGACTTTGTTGTCCTTAAGCCATTTTGCTACAACTTTGGAAGTATCCATGGGGTCAATGTCCATTTGGAAGACCCAATTGCGACCAAACTTAACTTTCTGACCGATGTCTTGAGATGTTGCTTCAAAATATCCACATAATTTTACTCCCTCATGATGCCATCTATTTTTTGAAGTGCACCAGTCCCTCCTGCAGCAAAGCACCACCACAACATGGTGCTGCCACCCCCGTGCTTCAAGGTTGGGATGGAGTTCTTCGGCTTGCAAGCCTCCCCCTTTTCCCTCCAAACACAACGATGGTCATTATGGTCAAACAGTTCTATTTTTGTTTCATCAGACCAGAGGACATCTCTCCAAAAAGGATGACCGTTGTCCCCATGTGCAGAGGCAAACCATAGCTTAGCTTTCTTATAGCGGTTTTGGAGCAGTGGCTTCGCTTCTTCCTTGCTGAGTGGTCTTTCAGGTTATGTTGATATAGGACTCGTTTTAATGTGGATATAGATACTTTTGTACCTGACCCAGCATCTTCACAAGGTCCTTTGCTGTTGTTCTGGGATTGATTTACACTTTTCACATCAAAGTACGTTCATCTTTAAGAGACAGAACGCATCTCCTGCCTGAGCCTTATGATGGCTGCATTGTCCCATGGTGTTTATACTTGTGTACTATTGTTTGTACAGATGTTAGTGGTTCCTTCAGGCATTTGGAAATGCCTCCCAAGGATGAACCAGACTTGTGGAGGATTTGGCTGATTTCTTTTGATTAACCCATGATGTCAAGCAAAGAGGCACTGAGTTTGAAGGTAGGCCATGAAATACATCCACAGGTACACCTCCAATTGACTCAAATTATGTAGCCTATCAGAAGCTTCTAGAGCCATGACATCATTTGCTGGAACATTCCAAGCTGTTTAAAGGCAGTCAACTTAGTGTATGTAAACTTCTGACCAAATGGAATTGTGATGCAGTGAATTATAAGTGAAATAATCTGTCTGTAAACAACTATGGGAAAAAATGACTTGTGTCATGCACAAAGTAGTCCTTGAAATACATCCACAGGTACACCTCTAATTGACTCAGATGTTGTCGATTAGCCTATCAGAAGCTTCTAAGGCCATGACATCATTTTCTGGAATTTTCCAAGCTGTTTAAATGCACAGTATACTTAGTGTATATAAACTTCTGACCCACTGGAATTGTGATACAAATTACATGTGGAATATTCTGTCTATAAACAATTGAAGAAAAATTACTTGTGTCATGCATGCACAAAGTAGATGTCCTAACCAACTTGCCAAAACTATAGTTTGTTACCAAGAAACTTGTGGAGTGGTTGAAAAATGAGTTTTAATGACTCCAATCTAAGTGTATGTAAACTTCAGACTCCAACTGTATATTAAGAGCCCTTGACTTTTTCCATGTTTTGTTACATTAAAGCCTTGTTCTAAAATTGATTCAATTATACATTTTCATCATCAATCTACACACAATACCCCATAATGAGACAGAGAAAAAAAAAAAAAAATTTTTTTTTGCAAAGGTATTAAAAATAAAAAAAATGAAATATATCCAAATCCTTTGCTATGAGACTTGACATTGAGCTCAGGTACATCCTGTTACCATTGATCATCCATGAGATGTTTCTACAACTTGATTGAAATCTACCTGTGGAAAATTCAATTGATTGGACATGCTTTGGAAAGGCACACACCTGTCTATCAGTTTCCACAGTTGAAAGTGCATGTCAGAGCAAAATCCAAGCCATGAGGTCGAAGGAATTGTCCGTAGAGATCCGAGACAGGATTGTGTCGAGGCACAGATCTGGGGAAGGGTACCAAAACATTTCTGCAGCATTGAAGGTCCCCAAGAACACAGTGGCCTCCATCATTCTTAAATGGAAGAAGTTTTGAACCACCAAGACTTTTCCTAGAGCTGAACGCCCGTCCAAACTGAGCAATCAGGGGAGAAGGGCCTTCGTCAGGGAGATGGCCAAGAAACCGATGGTCACTCTGACAGAGCTCCAGAGTTCATCTGTGGAGATGGGAGAACCTTCCAGAAGGTCAACCATCTACGCAGCACTCCACCAACCATTGCCAGATGGAAGCCACTCCTCAGTAAGAGGCACATGACAGCCTGCTTGGAGTTTGCCAAAAGGAACCTAAATGTCTCTCAGAGCATGAGAAACAAGATTCTCTGGTCTGATGAAACCAATACTGAACACTTTGGCCTGAATGCCAAGCGTCAACTCTGGAGGAAATCTGGCACCATCCCTACAGTGAAGCATGTTGGTGGCAGCGGCAGGGACTGGGAGACCATTCAGGATCGAGGGAAAGATGAACGGAGAAAAGTACAGAGAGATTCTTGATTGAAACCTGCTCCAGAGCGCTCAGGACCTCAGACTGGGGCTAAAGTTCACCTTCCAGCAGGACAACAGCTCTAAGCACACAGCAAAAACAACACAGGAGTGGCTTCGAGACAAGTCTCTGAATGTCCTTGAGAGGCACAGTCAGAGCTCGGACTTGAACACGATTGAATATCTCTGGAAAGAACTGAAAATAGCTGTGCAGCGACGCTTCCTGATGGGCCGACCCTAGGTGGTGAGGGTAAGCAACATCCCCTCCGCCACACTGACCCGAAACACAGGGGCTCCACAGGGGTGTGTACTTAGTCCCCTTCTGTACTCCCTGTTCACCTACGACTGCGTGGACTGATCACCGGCGACGTTAAGTCAGCCTACAGGGAGGTCAGTGACCTGGCAGTGTGGTGCCAGAACAACAACCTCTCCCTAAATGTCAGTAAGATCAAGGAGCTGATCGTTGAACACAAGAAACGGGGGACAAGCACGCCTCCATCCACATTGACGTGGCCAAAATGAGCAGGACGAGAGCTTCAAGTTCCTCAGTTTCCAAATCACAAAATACTTAAAATGGTCCAAACAAACGCGCACAGTAGTGAAGAAGGTGCGACAGCATTTTTTTCCCCATCAGGATGTTGAAAAAAAGTTAAACAGCTGTACCACTGACAGCATTTTGACTGTCTGCATCACTAACTGGTATGGTAATAGCACCGCCCTCGATCGCATGGCGCTACAGAGGGTGGTGCGGACAACGCTGTACACCACGGGGGCCGAGCTCCCTGCCATCCAGGACATCTTTCAAGCGTAGTGGTAAGAAGGCCTGGAAAATCGTTAAAAACTATTCTCTCTGCTTCCGCACGGCAAGCAGTACCGGTGGATCAAGTCTGGCACCAACAGGCTCTTGAACAGCTTCTATCCCCAACCAATAAGACTGATAAATAGCTAACAAAATAGCTACACAAACTATCCGAGTTAACGTTGTATCCCCTTATTGACCTTTTATTTTTGCACTGTGTCTATGCACACTCACGGGGCCCTACACACTCACTCCATTATCTGCTCACTCACACATAATGCACATACATTTATACTGACTCTACATCCACTCACATACAAGCTTCTGCTACTCTGTTTATCTTATATCCTATTGCCTAGTCACCTTACCCCTATACATACTGAATCTTTCTCCATCAGTCTGTATTTAGAATGCTTACTTAGTTATGTTCATATGTTTCTTCTTGGTTTTTTTGTATTACATTGTTATTGATTATTGGGTTTTGAGTTTGCAAGAAAGACATTTCACTGTATTTGTGCACGTGACATCAAAACTTGAAACTAACAGGGGCTGGCTGGCTTGAGGGAGGGACGGAGAAGGGGGAGAGAAGGCAGTCTCACAGAGAGAGAACATCTGGAACACACACAGTGCTGGACAGCTAAATGCAAGCCACTCAATGTCAGGACATTTTAAGGAGAAGGGTAGTCAATCTATATTCATATTCCCACCACGCTGAGATTAAATGGAGGGGCCATAGTAGCTAGTAAGGGGATGGTGACCTCACCAGACAATTGAGTGAACATCCAGTTTCCTCAGAGACTACAATGGGAAACAAACAGACAGTGTGACAAGACTGACTGAATCATACACACCTCTGATGTTCTATGCTGTCCACTCCATAATACACAACCCTCCCTCCGTCCCCTTCTCTCTTTCTGTCTCCATCTCCCTGAAGACATGGTAAATATGCTCAGATCAGTCAAAGGTGCTGAGAGGTCATTACATTCGCGCTGCTCTGTTTTATGAGGTCATAACTTGAAAAGGCTGGAGTGCTCTGCCGCACACTAAACCAAGCCTGTCAGAGATGAGAGGAGCAAGGGAGTGAGGGAGTAGAAGAAGAGAGGTGTAGGAGGGCGGGGGACTAGCAGACGTCAGCCCCTCTCTGCCGCTACGCTCGGTCTGCTAAAACAGACACATAGCTCATGGCGAGAACACATACCGGCACACACACCCTGGGAATTCTGTTCTGAATTTTGTTTGTACTGATGTCAAATACACAACAACCACCCATTCATAGAAGGGCAGTGCTCTGACATAAAGTACTGGACACATCAGTGGTCCCACCACAGAGCATTAAACGCCATCTTTAATTGAAGATAATTTGATGACCAGAGGACAATTGACTCCACATTAAACCCATTGATCCATTTGCCTGTGCATAATGGCACCAAACACATAGAGCAGCATATCTTCCAGTCTGCCACTTCAAGTCCCATACAAAGTATTGGCAGGTTGGTATGTTGGAAAAAAAGCAAAAGGTCTGGTCCACTATCTGATATACTTTCCAAACCCTGATATAGCATACATCTACTGACACATACTAGTGACTGAAGAGAGACAGACAAAGTGGAAAGCTGTGCTATCTAATTACAGTATCTAACTTCACAGATCTTAAACACTGTTTCCCATGCCTGTTCAATGAACCATAAACAATTAATGAACATTCACCTGTGGTACGGTCGTTAAGACACTAACAGCTTACAGACGGTAGGCAATTAAGATCACCGTTATGAAAACTTAGGACACTAAAGAGGCCTTTCCACAGACACTGGAAAAACACCAAAAGAAAGATGCCCAAGGTCCCTGCTCATCTGCATGAATGTGCCTTAGGCATGCTGCAAGGAGGCATGAGGACTGCAGATGTGGCCAGGGCAATATACTGCAATGTCCGTACTGTGAAGTGCCTAAGACAGCGCTACAGAGAGACAGTACAGACAGCTGATCGTCCTCACAGTGCCAGACCACGTGTAATAACACCTGCACAGGATAAGTACATCCGAACATCACACCTGCGGGACAGGTACAGGATGGCAACAACAACTGCCCGAGTTACACCAGGAACGCACAATCCCTCCATCAGTGCTCAGACTGTCCACAATAGGCTGAGAGAGGCTGGACTGAGAGCCTGTAGGCCTGTTGTAAGGCAGGTCCTCACCAGACATCACCGGCAACAACGTCATCTATGGGCACAAACCCACCGTCACTGGACCAGACAGGACTGACAAAAAGTGCTCTTCACTGACGAGTCACGGTTTTGTCTCACCAGGGGTGATGGTTGGATTTGCGTTTATCGTTGAAGGAATGAGCGTTACACCGAGGTCTATACTGGAGCGGGATTGATTTGGAGGTGGAGGGGCCGTCATGGTCTGGGGCGGTGTGTCACAGCGTCATCAGACTGAGCTTGTTGTCATTGCAGGCAATCTCAACACTGGGAAGACATCCTCCCTCATGAGGTACCCTTCCTGCAGGCTCATCCTGACATGACCCTCCAGCATGACAATGCCACCAGCCATACTGCTCGTTCTGTGCGTGATTTCCTGTAAGACAGGAATGTCAGTGTTCTGCTATGGCCAGCAAGAGCCCGGATCTCAATCCCATTGAGCACATCTGGGACCTGTTGGATCGGATGGTGAGGGCTAGGGCCATTCCCCCAAGAAATGTCCGGGAACTTGCAGGTGCCTTGGGGGAAGAGTGGGGTAACACCTCACAGCAAGAACTGGCAAATCTGGTGCAGCACATGAAGAGGAGATGCACTGCAGTACTTAATGCAGCTGGTGGCCACACCAGATAATGACTGTTACTTTGGATTTTGACCCCCCCCCTTTGTTCAGGGACACATGATTCTTCCATTTCTGTTAGTCACATGTCTGTGGAACTTGTTCAGTTTATGTCTCAGTTGTTGAATCTTTTTATGTTCATACAAATATTTACACAAGTTAATTTTGCTGAAAATAAACACAGTTGACAGTGAGAGGACGTTTCTTTTTTTGATGAGTTTATATATCCATTAACCTGCTATTGAATCTACAGAGCAGGAGGTTTTAAAAGGCCAATCCGCAGTTGAAACAATTACAAAGTGTCTTCCCCGCTCCTATTTCTGTAAAACGCTGAAGGATGGGGCTGGAGAAATGTAACCACTCTCAAATTCATAGAAAGAGCTATGAACTGACCATCCATCATATAATTTATTTATTTTTCACCATGTTTTTAGGCTACACGGTGTGTGTTTACATTTACATGACGTTTACATTTAAACAGCACCAGGCTCTAACTTAAATTGACATTATTACTGTGAGGCTAGTGGGGGAAAGAATGACTGCAGCTAATTTTCCCTGTGCAGTGCTGCACTCCAGTCAGATCAGAGAATGGACAGAGTGATCACCATTATTAGGTTCCAGGTGGGAAGGGAGGAGGTGGGAAGGAGTGGGGTAGGCATTTTGTTAGTTAACATAATGCAAAGCCCTTGTGCCTGGTGTAATGATCGCTCCCTCAAGCTTTCCTCCTTCTCCTTCTCCTCCTCTTTCTTTTGTTAGGATTTATTTTATTGCAGTTTTTTTTGTACGCTCCCTCCTCTCTGTCCTCTGCGTGTCTTTTACAGCTAATTGTACAGATGTCTCCAGCAGCAGGCCTCAGCTAGTGGGGACAGCCCTCTGAGGGCTAGAGGGAGGGGGAGGGACAGAGGGAGGAAGAAAGAAGAAGAGGGAAGAGGTGGAGGGAGAGAGAGAATGAGATGAAGAGAAGGATGGGAGCAGGGTAGAGGTAGAGTAAAGAGGGAGGGGTAAGTGAGGAAGAGTAGGAGGACAGGGAAAAGCAGAACATGTGGATAGATGGGGGAGGGACAGAGGGGGTGTGTGGGGGCTGCTGGTGGCACATCATTACTGTCAGGCTGTCTGATGAAGGAGCAGAGCGGAGGAGAGGAGCCTGTTCTTAATACCTGAGGATTACCCCTGTCTTCTATTAGAGACATGACACGAAGCTGAGAGAACAGAGCAGTCTGTTCTCACACAGCACTGATATACTCCACTGCTCTACCTCTTTTTCCCCCTTTGGGTTCTACATGTGCTCAAAGACAATGATACATGTTCACTTAAGCAATGAACTCCTTTCCCTAAGGGGTAGTGTGTGTCTGCATGCATGTGCATATCTGCAGTGCATGTGTATGTATATGTGTGTGCTTGTGAAAAGGTGTGTGTACACTCCACCTACCTTGGAAGGGGCTGGAGGCCTGCTGGGCCAGGGTGAGGTGCTCGTCACTCAGGTGGTAGACTGGCTGGTGCTGGTTGATCTCCACGCTGGTGCACACGTTACTCTCCCCATGGAGGAAGAAGGTGAACGAGCATGACAGGTGTTCACTGTGGAGAGAGAGAAAGAAAGAGAGCACAGAGTGAGTCATTTTAGCTTGGATGATTCTGGAAGCGGAAGTGTGTGAACTGTTGAATGATACAACAGAGGAAGAGCGAGAGCGAGGGCGAGGATGAGAGAGGGAGCCATAGAAGATGAGAGAGGGCAAAACACTGAATTTGCCTGCTAATGGCTGGACGGAGGAGCGGAGAGATTGTGGGAGATAACAATGACATTGTTCAACCATGGAGCAAAATCTCTAACTTGACAGGGTCTCCTGGGTAGAATACCAAAGGTGGAGAGGGGTTAGGGAAATGATATGTCACTAATTTAACAGATACCTAATATGACATCATCACAATCAAAATAAAGTTGTTTCAAACATCTGTATTCTTATACTACAGCAGAATGCTGAGTCTGTACTGTAGTGTGTGTGTGTGTATGTTGGGGTGAGAGGAAGCGAGAGAGAGAGATAGAGGGAGTAGAGAAAGAAAGCGAGCAGAAGTGAGAGAGATGGAAGGAGTGACAGGGAAAGAAAGAGAGAGAGACTTGTTTCCAGCCTCCCTCCCTCTCTGCCTCCTCTCATCCTATGCAGCACAGCCACCTGACAGAAGACCAAATGAAAGCGGACGCGGTTAATTTAGTAGAGGATCAAAGAGGGGTTGCCTCCTTAGAGGATTTGGTTAAGTAAATATCTATCCCTCTTCTCTACCACTCTGTCTCTCTCTCCCTCCATCTCTCCCTGGCAGAGCTGCTGCTGCAGAGGATTAAATAAAAGAATGGGAATGAAAAAGGAGTGAAGGAATCAGACTAATAATATATCATTATCATGAGACAGGTCTGAGGAAGAATTGAGTGGCATAAGGCTGGAGGAGAGAAACATTTCCACTACAGAATAATGTATACTAGACATGCACTAACAAGGATAGCCTATACAATGCAATAAGACTAACTTTCTTATATCCTTGATAAAAATAAATATGCATGGGCTTTAGCTAAGTGGGCTAACACAGTCTTAAGACATGCAGGAGACCCGGTTTGAACCCAGTCAGTCACAAGATCAAGATTAAATAGGGAGTGAAATATCTATCTGAGGAAGTGCTATGACAGGGCAATTCAAATATATTGTTATGGGGGCCAAATTAAGTTTTTCGTCACACTCCCTTCTAACACAATAGAGGGGAACAGAAGGCATGACCATGTTCCAGAGAATCTTATCTTTCGGGAAATGGGGTCATAATAGCTAATAACACAAACGGTTCAAGCGCTAGAGCCAAGCTCATACTATATGAATAAGCAAATTCAAAATGCCAGAAACAGTCAGAAACCTGTTTAACAGAGACTTTGATTATACCGGATCTCTTCTACCATTCCTTTTTGGCCAAGTACCAGAATGTTGTCTCTGGTTTTGAATTTGAATTTGTAGAACTAAATTTGAAATCTGAAGGTATTTGATAAGTTGAATGGAGTGCCTTCAGAGAGTATTCACACCCCTTGACTTTTTCCAAATGTTGTTGTATTACAGCCTGAATTTAAACTGGATTAAATTGATTTTTTTTTGTCACTGGCCAACAGTGACAAAAATGGTATAAAAATTAAATAAAAATGAAAAGCTTAAATGTCTTGAGTCAATAAGTATTCAGCCCCTTTCATGGCAATCCTACATATGTTCAGGAGTAACAATTAGCTTAACAAGAGTCACATAAGTTGCATGCACTCACTCTTTGTGCAAAAATCGTGTTTAACATGATTGTTCAATTACTACCTCATATCTGTACCTCACACCTACAGAGAATTGTAGGGCTGCAGTCCCACGCTGAAAATGGCTGTTTAGCATTGAACATCAACCAATTTAACAAAGCTTGAATATATACATATATTTTTTAAACAGAATAATGTGCAAATATTGTAAAATCCAGATGTGAAAAGATTTACCCAGAAAGACTAACAGCTGTAATCACTGCTAAAGGTGATTCTAACATGTATTGACTCGGATGTGAATACTTATGTAAATGAGATATTTCTGTATTTTATTTTCAATACATTTGCAAAAATGTTATCCATTTTAAAATATGTGCCATGTAAAAAAGCTAACGTTTAAGTTTCTTGCTCAGAACATGAGAACATATGAAAGCTGGTGGTTCCTTTTAACATGAGACTTCAATATTCCAAGGTAAGAGGTTTATGGTTGTAGTTAATATAGTATTTATAGGACTATTTCTCTCTATACCATTTGTATTTCATATACCTTTGACTATTGGATGTTCTTATAGGCACTATAGTATTGTCAGTGTAACAGTATAGCTTCCGTCCCTCTCCTCGCCCCTACCCGGACTCGAACCAGGAACACATCGACAACAGCCACACTCGAAGCATCGTTACCCATCGCTTCACAAAAGCCACGGGGAATAACTACTCCAAATCTAAAAGAGAGTGGCGTTTCAAACAGTATTAGCGCACACCCAGCTAACTAGCTAGCCATTTCACATTGGTTACACCAGCCATTAGGCTGATAGGCTTGAAGTCATAAACAGTGCTGTGCTTGCGAAGAGCTGCTTGCAAAATGCACTAAAGTGCTGTTTGAATGAATGATTTCGGGCCTGCTGCTGCTCAGTCAGACTGCTCTATCAAATCAGACTTAATAATAACATAATAAAACACAGAAATACGAGCCTTTGGTCATTAATATGATCGAATCCGGAAACTATCATTTCGAAAACAAAGCGTTTATTATTTCAGTGAAATACAGAACCGTTAGGTATTTTATCTAACGGGTGGCATCCCTAAGTCTAAATATTCTTGTTCCATTACACAACCTTCAATGTATGTCATAATTACGTAAAATTCTGGCAAATTAGTTCGCAATGAGCCAGGCAGCCCAAACTGTTGCATATACTCTGACTCTGCGTGCAATGAACGCAAGAGAAATGACACAATTTCACCTGGTTAATATTGCCTGCTAAACTGGATTAGTAGTTATAACTAGTGATTATGATTGATTTTTTTTATAAGATAAGTTTAATGCTAGCTAGCAATTTACCTTGGCTTCTACTGCATCCGCGTAACAGGCAGGCTACTCGTGGAGTGCAATGGTTAGAGCGTTGGACTAGTTAATTAACTGGGAGGTTGCAAGATTGGAACCCCCGAGCTGACAAGGTACAAATCTGTCGTTCTGCCCCTGAACAAGGCAGTTAACCCACTGTTCATAGGCTGTCATTAAAAATAAGAATTTGTTCTTAACTGACTTGCCTAGTTAAATAAAGGTATATATAAAAATAATACATCGGAAATCGGCGCCCAAAAATACCGATTTCCGATTGTTATGAAAACTTGAAATCGGCCCTAATTAATTGGCCATTCCGATTAATCGGTCGACCTCTAGTTCTAAGTAATAAAACATTGACTTACTTTTTTCCGATAGAACTAACACCGGGTCCTCCCGAGTGGTCTAAGCTGTGCCACTAGAGATTCTGGGTTCGCACCCGGGAGGCCCATGATGCGGCGCACAATTGGCCCAGTGTCATCCAGGTTAGGGAGGGTTTGGCAGGGATATCCTTGTCTCATCGTGCACTAGCGACTCCTGTGGCGGGCCGGGTGTACGGTCGCCAGGTGTACGGTGTTTCCTCTGCCACGTTGGTGAGGCTGGTTTCTGGGTTGGATAGGCATTGTGTCAAGAAGCAGTGCGGCTTGGTTGTGTTTCGGAGGACGCATGGCTCTTAACCTTTGCATCTCTAAGAGTCCGTCCGGGAGTTGCAGCGACGAGATAAGACTGTAACTACTACCAATTGGATACCACGAAACTGGGGTGGAAAAAATAACAACACCAATCTCATTGCACTCTAATGCATAAATTGATAAGATCTATCAGATAAGACCATCTGAGTAATCTGTTTGGATAAGGGGGCTGTAAATATAAATTACAATTGTTTTAGATCTATTTTACCTTATGATCGCTGACAAATCGTAAACTTGGTTATATCTGCGGAAAGATGATTCTGAGATATTTGACGTTAAAGTTCCGAATCATCATTGGTTTGAATGGTGTCAGCAAGTTTTATCTTGCATTATTTTTATCTTAACTACATACATTGGTGTATTTAGAAAACTACAGTGGGGCAAAAAAAGTATTTAGTCAGCCACCAATTGTGCAAGTTCTCCCACTTAAAAATATGAGAGGGGCCTGTAATTTTCATCATAGGTACACTTCAACCATGACAGACAAAATGAGAAAAAAAATCCAGAAAATCACACTGTAGGATTTTTAATGAATTTATTTGCAAATTATGGTGGAAACCAATTTAGGCAAAAATAAGCTTTTTGTGCATATGGAACATTTCTGGGATATTTTTATTTCAGCTCTTGAAACAAGGGACAAACACTTTATATTTTTGTTCTGTCACGGCTGTTGGAAGGAGAGGACCAAGGTGCAGCGTGGTGAGCATACATTTTCTTTATTTTAATCAAAATGACACCACACCACACAAAACAATAAACACCACAAACACCAACCGTGATGCTCAAAAGCAAAGTGCTCTAAACAAAGTCACCTTCCCACCAACACAGGTGGGGAAAGGGTACCTAAGTATGGTTCCCAATCAGAGACAACAATAGATAGCTGTCCCTGATTGAGAACCATACTCCAAGGTCAGGGCGTGACATGTACAGTACCAGTCAAAAGTTTGGACACACCTTTTTTTATTGTTACTATTTTCTACATTGTAGAATAATAGTGAACACATCAAAATTATGAAATAACACATATGAAAACATGTGGTAAACAAAAAAGTGTTTAAAAAAATCAAAATATATTTTATATTTGAGATTCTTCCATTCCATTCTTCCACTCTTGGCATTCTCTCAACCAGCTTCATGAGGAAGTCACCTGGAATGCATTTCAATCAACAGGTGTGCCCTGTAAAAAGGTAATTGGTGTAATTCCTTCCCTTCTTAATGTGTTTGAGCCAATCAGTTGTGTTGTGACAAGGTAGGGGTGGATCTTGTTCCGAGATGGCATAGCAGTTCAGATGTCTTTTTTCCTCGTCTTGTCTTGTCACATACATACATACACACACACACACACACACACACACTTTTCGCATTCCTTTTTATATATATTTTTTTATTTTCCATAAACTCATGTTCAAAACACCCTCCTGTAACCCGACTCACCAATTTATATTTATTTTAAAAAATAAAGTATTATTTACCTCAAATCTGTAATCCTCCATAGAAGCTAACCAGAAGCTAGCCAGAAGCTAATCCAGAAGCTAGCCAGAAGCTAATCAGAAGCTTGTTAGCTTCTTTACTGGATAATCGTTAGTATTCAGCTAACCACGGTTTGTGGTCATCAGGTATCCTTTAGCTCGAAAATATCCAGTTTTGTACGGCGGCTCGGAAGGGAACATACCGGACCTATTTTTCTCTCCATGCCCCTGGATTTCAACCGCTAACTCTGGACAATCATACCTGGATCTCGCAGCTAACTAGCTGCTATCCGTGTGACTATCGGCTTTCGTCGATTCCGGAGCAAACATCAATTATTCCGGAGCTAGCCAGCTGAAGATTTCTATTAATCACTCCTGGGCTACAATCACCTATCCGGACCCGTTTTACTGCCAACGCGGAGCCCCACCGGGCCTTCACAACTGGACTACCGACGTTATCTACCCGAAGGAGTTATCCGGCTGGCTCCTCTGTCACGACGTTACCTGAACGCCCATCTGCGGTCCGCTAACCGTTAGGTGTCTTATTGGCTGTTATCTGAATAGACCTATCGGACAATTTATTTATTTTTTATTGTATTTTTATCTTGGTCCTCTATAACTATATCTGTTTTTGTTTTTTGAGAATTGAATTGATCCCCTCTACCACACGGAACCCCACTAATCCTACCGAGGGAAACGCACGAGGTGGCTAGAAACAGACCTCCATCCTATGCTAGCTTGCTACAGATGGCCCGGCTCGCTGTCTGAATCGCTGTGACCCCAACCAACCTCACTACTCACTGGACCCTTTTGATCACTCGACTAAGCATGCCTCTCCGTAATGTCAATATACCTTGTCCATTGTTGTTCTGGTTAGTGTTTATTGGCTTATTTCACTGTAGAGCCTCTAGTCCTGCTCACCATACCTTATCCAACCTATTAGTTCCACCACCCACACATGCGATGACATCTCCTGGTTTCAATGATGTTTCCAGAGACAATATCTCTCTCTTCATCACTCAATACCTAGGTTTACCTCCACTGTATTCACATCCTACCATACCTTTGTCTGTACATTATACCTTGAAGCTAATTTATCACCCGCAGAATCCTCCTTTTACTCTCTTTTCTAGGCGTTCTAGACGACCAATTCTTATTGCTTTTAGCCGTACCCTTATCCTACTCTTCCTCTTTTCTTCTGGCGATGTAGAGGTGAATCCAGGCCCTGCAGTGCCTAGCTCCACTCTTATTCCCCAGGCACTCTCTTTTGATGACTTCTGTAACCGTAATAGCCTTGGTTTCATGCATTATAACATTAGAAGCCTCCTCCCTAAGTTTGTTCTATTCACTGCTTTAGCACACTCTGCCAACCCAGACTCTAGCTGTGTCTGAATCCTGGCTTAGGAAGACCACCAAAATTCTGAAATTTTCATCCCAAACTACAACATTTTCAGACAAAATAGAACTGCCAAAGGGGGCGGTGTTGCAATCTACTGCAAAGATAGCCTGCAGAGTTCTGTCCTACTATCCAGGTCTGTACCCAAACAATTTGAACTTCTACTTTTAAAAATCCACCTCTCTAAAAACAAGACTCACCGTTGCCGCCTGCTATAGACCACCCTCTGCCCCCAGCTGTGCTCTGGACATCATATGTGAACTGATTGCCCCCCATCTATCTTAAGAGCTCGTGCTGCTAGGCGACCTAAACTGGAACATGCTTAACACCCCAGCCATCCTACAATCTAAGCTTGATGCCCTCAATCTCACACAAATTATCAATGAACCTACCAGGTACCTCCCCAAAGCCTTAAACACGGGCATCCTCATAGATATCATCCTAACCAACTAGCCCTCTAAATACACCTCTGCTGTCTTCAACCAAGCCCCCGTGATATGCAGCTGTTCAGGAAAGCTAGAAACCATTATACACAGGCAGTTAGAAAAGCCAAGGCTAGCTTTTTCAAGCAGAAATTTGCTTCCTGCAACACTAACTCAAAAAAGTTCTGGGACAAGGAGAATAAAGTCCATGGAGAATAAGAACACCTCCTCCCAGCTGCCCACTGCACTGAAGATAGTGTTTCCTATCACCACTGATAAATCCACCATAATTGAGAATTTCAATAAGCATTTTTCTATGGCTGGCCATGCTTTCCACCTGGCTACTCCTACCCCGGTCAACAGCACTGCACCCCCCACAGCAACTCGCCCAAGCCTTCCACATTTCTCCTTCTCCCAAATCCAGTCAGCTGATGTTCTGAAAGAGCTAGAAAATCTGGACCCTTTCTTTCTAAAATGATCTGCCGAAATTGTTGACACCCCTATTACTAGCCTGTTCAACCTCTCTTTCGTGTCGTCTGAGATTCCCAAAGATTGGAAAGCAGCTGCGGTCATCCCCCTCTTCAAAGGGGGGGACACTCTTGACCCAAACTGCTATGGACCTATATCTATCCTACCCTGCCTTTCTAAGGTCTTCGAAAGCCAACTCAACAAACAGATTACCTACCATTTCGAATCCCACCATACCTTCTCCGCTATGCAATCTGGTTTCAGAGCTGGTCATGGGTGCACCTCAGCCACGCTCAAGGTCCTAAACGATATCTTAACCGCTATCCATAAGAAACATTACTGTGCAGCCGTATTCATTGATCTGGCCAAGGCTTTCGACTCTGTCAATCACCACATCCTCATCGGCAGACTCGACAGCCTTGGTTTCTCAAATGATTGCCTCGCCTGGTTTACCAACGACTTCTCTGATAGAGAAGGTGCTGAGGAATATTTCTGTTTGTAATAACGTCCTTTTATGGG